>NC_056732.1:1465019807-1465282307 GCF_019279795.1 Protopterus annectens
ACCCCTCACATCCTCTCCCTATCTGAAACCTGGCTCAAGCCACAAATCTCAAATAGTGAAATACTCCCACCAGGTTATAATATCTTCCGATCTGATAGACCTGTAAAAAAAGTTGGTGGCGTGGCCATCCTCTACTCAGACAACCTTAACCTCTCACCATACCCTTCCCCAATTCATGACTTCCTCCCAGCTGAAATCATCATCCTTAACTGCCAGCTGAATCCCCACAAAAAACTTGCAATTGCCTTTATCTACCTTTCTGGTAACAATCTGCCCATTCTTGAAAACATCCTATCCTGGTTCTCCCACAATATACCATATGAGACACTTATCCTTTGTGATGTCTGGATCCTTATCAATTCCCCCCACCAATACCACATCCCACCACCTTACCTGACTCCCTCAGTGATCATCTCCCTCCCACCATCTTAAGACACTACTCCCATATTTTTAAACCCCACCTTATCAAAGACTGTTGAAAACTATCGACTTTCAGTTCATCCCAATTTAACTCCATTCTCCAAAGAAACTTGCAATTGCCTCTGTCTACCTTCCTCCTGGTAACAATCTGCCCATTCTTGAAAACATCCTATCCTGGTTCTCCCACAACATACCATATGAGGCACTTATCCTTTGTGATGTCAACATTGATTGGTCCAAACTCACAACCCCACCAACTCAGTATCCACCTACACGGCTTCCACCAACTTATAACATCTCCCACTCGCTTCCATAGAAATTCCGCTTCCAGCTCCATCATAGACTGGATCCTTATCAATTCCCTCCATCAATACCACAATCCCACCACCTTACCTGACTCCCTCAGTGAACATCTCCCTACCACCATCTTAAGACACTACTCCCATATTCCTAAACCCCACCTTATCAAAGACTGTCGAAAACTATCGACTTTCAATTCATCCCAAATTTAACTCCATTCTCCACAACATAGATTGGTCCATCCTAAAACACCTCCTCCTAAACGGTGCTGTAAGCACTTTCAATAGCATATTCATGAATACTCTAAACTCCTTAGCTCCCTCTAGGAAGATCAAAGTATAATCACATCATGCTCCCTGGCACTCCAAAGAGACTAGGTCCCTTATGAAACAAAGAGATCATGCTTGGAAAACCTGGACTAAAACTAAACAACCACCTTTTCTTCAGAAATGTAGGCAACTGAGGAACCTTGCAAAAAAACATACAACTAATGACAAAAAGTTATACTATAGCTCTGCTCAGCTTAACAACAAATCCAATCCTCGAAAATTTTGGTCAACTCTCAACAACATCCTCTATCCTGGAAAGCCCTCTAATCCCTCCCCATACCCTAACTCTTGCTCTCAGGAAACAGTTACCTTCCTGAATAAACACTTTATCTCTTCCATCCAAAATCTGGTAACCTCTAAGCCAAACTCTACTTCGACGCCCACCACTCCAAGTCCCACTAACACAACTTTGTTTTCTTTTGAGCCAGTTCCCATTACTTACATCAAATCTCTACTACTCAAGTTAAAACCTTGCTCTCCTTCCACCGACAATCTATCTCCTACATTCCTCAAACTTGCTGCTGACTCAATTGCCTATCCTATATCCATACTAATTAATCGATCTATTCTGGAATCAACTGTCCCCACCCTTTGGAAATCTTTCTTCACTATCCCTCTTCATAAAGGTGAAAACTCCACTGACCCCTCAAACTACCGACCCATTGCCATTCTGTCCCCCTTTCCAAGATATTAGAAAAATGTATTCACTCACAGCTTCTCAATCAACTCCTCACACACCACTTACTTACCCCTACCCAACATGGATTTTGTCCTCACCACAGCACCACCACTGCCCTCCTCTCCTTCACTCATATTATTGCAAAGGCCCTAGACAACAATAAACTCATTTCCTGTCTCTTCCTAGATCTCTCCAAAGCCTTCAATACTGTCTCTCATCCTCTACTACTATCCAAACTCGCAAATCTCCACCTATCCCCCTCCACACTTGCCTGGTTTAATAGTTACCTATCTGGCAGGGAACAATCTGTCAAATGTCTCTCATCCTCCTCACCTTTCCTTCCCATCTCCACTGGTGCTCCCCAAGGCTCCATCTTGGGACCCCTTTTGTTTAACATCTCCACCAATTATCTTTACACCTCATGCAAAGAATCCTCCCTTATTCAGTATGCTGACAACTCCACACTTATATCCATCTCAAATAACATTCCTGAACTACACTCCCTGACCTAACAGGCCCTACTATCCACTGAACAATGGCTCTCTCACAACTTATTGATCCTAAATCCCAAAAAGACCAAACTCCTACTTTTCCTTCCCCATTCTCTTTCTCATCACAAAATCTCCTTTTTTATTAGATCTTCTAACAATACAACAATACAACCTGACACCCACACAAAACTCCTAGGGGTCATTATCGATGACGAACTAAAGTTCAACCTACGCATACTCCAATGTATAAAAAAAAAAAAAAAAAACAGAAACTAGGTCTGCTATATCGGAACAAAAAATTCCTAACCCCTGATTCTAGACTTACCCAGGGCCAGGCACTCCTCCTCCCCTCCCTCTTATACACCACCCCAGTTCTCACCAATATCCAGGCCTCCACTCTAAACAAACTCCAACAGACTTACCATAAAATAGCCAGATTCATTACTAACTCCCCATACAACTCACACCACTGCATTTCTTTAAACTCTCTTCAATGGCTTGAACTTCCCCAATTTCTGCTATCTTATCAATTTCATATGCTACACTCTATTCTTTATAAACCCTCCTTCTGTCCATCTCTATCTTCCTTAGTCTCCATCTACATCCTATCCCTGACCCTCCATACTTCTAACCAACAATTACTTGATATCTACCACCCAGAAAGGTCAGTAGGCAAACTACTCTACAAACACTCCCTTGCCCATGCTTGGAACAAACTTCCCCTTGACTTACGAAGCTTATTTTCTCAATTCCAGAACCTGCCCTTACTATGACCCTACCTAGTCTTCCTTCCCTTTATGTACCCTCAAAAGGACCATACTTAGTACCTCATTACACCTCTCTCTCCAATGTGTGTACTATGCATTTGCATAATTTTATACAAACAAAAAATTATTATTATTGACCTATTGAACTATATCAATGTAAAATTGTTACTTAGCTTCTTTTTAGTGCAACTTTAACTTTATGCATGTAACCCAACATATGTGAATCTTTTTGCTATAACTATTATATCAATATTGTTTAAAATTATACTTGTTTAAAATGTACTACTGGAGCTTTTCTTCTCAGGTCTCCACTGAAAATGGGCCACAAGCCCAGTTGGACAAACCCGGTTAACAAATGTCAATAAATAAATATATATATATATATATATATATATATATATATACAACACCGACACATCACAACACCGACAACGAAATCACCGACACCACATAACCGACAGTTCACAAACACGAAACCTCACATGCCCGACACACCATAATAACGACAATCAACAAACAAAACAAATCCCCTGTCCAAAAAGCACACACACAACACAAGCACACCAAAATGCTTACAAACCCACACTAAACCTCACATACACAACTATTTACAACCTTAACCCAAACCCTAACCCTAAGGTCCGTCACTATCGCACACTCACCTAACCCGAGCCCTAACCCTAACTCACTTAACCCGCCCCTAACCCAAAGACTGTCACTACCGCACACTTACCTAAACCGCACCCTAACCCTAACTCACTTAACTCACCCCTAACCCAAAGACTGTCACTATCGCACACTCACCTAACCCACGCCCTAACCCTAACTCACTTAACCCGCCCCTAACCCAAAGACTATCACTACCGCACACTTACCTAACCCGCGTCCTAACCCTAACTCACTTAACCCACCCCATCCCTACAGACCGTCAATATCGCACACTTACCTTACTCACACCCTAACGTCCGTCACTACCGCATACTTACACAGCTTTTTCCCATGTCGGTGTTCTCAGCATCGGTGTTTTCATCCGTCGGTCTTCTCAATTGTCGATCTTCTGGCGTCGGTGTTCTCAGTGTCGGCGTTCTAAGCTGTCGACGTTGTAAGGTAGACCCATATATATATATATATATATATATATATATATATATGTCTATACATATATGTATATATATTTATATATATGTGTGTGTCTGTAAACCAATACATACCCTGCGCATACGCACTTACACATGCGTAATGGTGTTTATATATGCTACACCTGCATACTAGCGCCTTATTCATTATGACACTGACACTTCACTCCAGTTATCTTGTAATAAGTATTTAGCACGTTATACAGTGGACAGATGTTGCAATATGTTCACGTAGGGATTACCGATGGTAATTGGAATGTGATACACTGTGATTCGGTATAAGAATGTCTGTTCGTTAGGGGGCTGCTCTAACGAATGCACTATTGCTGTGCCGCACCATATGCATATATACCCATATACCCATGGCTCCTGGTTCCCCAAACACACCCCAACGCCTCCGTAACACTGCTGTCATCCATTCTCCTGTTGGATTCGAGGTGTATCAACACCACTACACACTGGCCACACCCTACTCCTATAGAGCCATCCCTTCGGTTTACTCACTCCACGTATCCTCAGTCCTCCCATACATTTAGTCCACGAACATTGGTGACGTGAGCGACCAAAGGAATACTATTTGCAATTACTGGGCTGCCCCACTTGGAACACGCAAGTGTTTATAGCAAGATTAGACTATATGCTTCATTACATCCTTACTCCCGTTAACATGACGCTACATTTCATTAATATGTATGACTATGCGGTATCGCACACATTACACATGGGAGCCTAATTATGTATGTGTTCAGCGTATTTCTTTTACAATTAGACAGGGTCTAGTACTTGGTGTTGCTGTAGCGGGCAGATCACAGGAATGATTCCATGTGCGGGGAAGCCCTCACATTTGATTATCGTCAGCACAGCACTGACTTAGGATACTGTACACGCCTCTGCGTTGTAGCAGTTTCGTCCCATCCCTCTTCTGTACAGCCTATTATTCCATCTACTGTCGATGTTTGTATGTGCACATTCCTATTATTTATGTCTACAAATGGAATACATGTGTTACAGAGAATGTACTTCTACATATTGATGTCTGCATGTGTGTATGCATATATACCTATTACGAACTTGCTGAACTCCACAGGGCGGTCCAGTTAGAACCGGGCCATCCAACCCTTTCATGCCTGCATCCATAATTTCATACCCATAGTTCCTCCACCCCACCCATGTTCAACTTACATGCATAACTTCCATTATCCACTTGTTATCGCAGCCATGACACACCTCCAAACATTGCCCTCTCCAAAGCGTTAGGGGCCCTATACAAATGTTGTCCCACCTCGTGTATTCTCAGGCTCTCCCACCATTTAGTCTTTGAAAATACCAGCCCTTGCTTGTGTAATGGTAGGAGGGCTAAACACTCTAAATAATTTTTGGGTAGTCCCAGCAGGGACTACCCTCTGTCTGTGTGTAAAATAGACTTAGCAATTCAACTATGTTACTCTCACTGGTAATATCCTGCCTGAGTTGTGTGTAGCAGTGCTTTGCTCACTCCTGGCCAGCGTGATATGGCATATGCTGACAGCACTCTATGATACTATAGTTGCTGTTGATTCCCTTCTCATCCCTTGTCTATGCTTTATTGTTACAGCGTTCATACGTTTTATATATATATATATATATATATATATATATATATATATATATATATATATATATATGTGTATGTATATATATATATGTATATATATATATATATATATATATATATATATATATATATATATGTGTGTGTGTGTGTGTATGTATATATATATATATATATATATATATATATATATATATATATATAGATTACATCTGTACATACTCATATACATTTCCTATGCTGGGCGCTGCTTACACCCATGCAAGCGCAGTCGCATATGCTTACTGTTTATTATATATGTTTACTGCTGCTTATTTGTGCTTGCTTGTGCCTTATTCATTATGACAGTACCACTTTGATTGAAATGATCTGGTTAAAAGTCCCATGCGATACTCAAGTTCACTTTTACATGTTATTATGTCAGTTTTACAGCAGGACGACATTCATTCCACATGGAAAATGATATGTGCTATAGTTGAACTTGAACCATGAATGCCTGTTCGTTGAGCGGATGCTCTAACCACTACACTATTGGTATGCTGCTTCATTTATATGTATACCCATAGTTCATAGTTATCCGTACACATGCCTCAACACATCACTACCACAGCAGGCATCCATTCTCCAGTTAGGAAAACCGCACCACTACACATGCGCCATTCCCTACTGCTCTGGGCCCGTCCCGCATGTTGACTCACTCCAAGTATATTCCGACTTCACAAGCCTATAGTCCTGGTACATATGTTCATATGATGGTCAGGGTGTTCATCTGGTTTTAGGCTTGTCTGACTGAGGACTGGGATGCCTTGTACCCATTTGAAAGTCAGACATCATGTGGACAGACTTAGTTCCACTCTTAGCATCCTACCTGTGGTTAGAGATGCAGGGGGTTTGCTCAACTCTGGCCAGCTTGATATGCCAAGCACTAGATAATATAGGTGTTCTACTGCTGTTTTCCTTTGTATTTGTTATGAATGCGTTCTTGTGCCCATGTTCGTTCTGTATATATATATATATATATATATATATATATATATATATATATATATATATATGTGTGTGTGTGTGTGTGTGTGTACGCATGCATATACATCTACATGATTAATTACTTTGATCATACTATTGAATGACTGTGCTGTCTGCTATGTTTGTGATATCATCAGAGTTAGGTATAACTGCCGTGGCTTAGTGGTAAATCACATTGATTATGATGTGTAGGGTCCTGGCGTTGAGCCTGGCCGAGGCGGTTTATTGTGTTGCTGGGCAGAACAAGGTCAGAACAAGAGCTGTTGGACAAAGGGTGAGTACAACACTTAATGGCAGCGGTTTTCCATTTAACCGCCGTTTCCCGTAATGCAAACACCTTCTGCATTCTTACTGTGATACATCACCCCAGTTCACATTTCAATGGTATTATATTGTTATACAGCATAAAATTAGCAAGATATGCTCGTATATGGATTACGCACCATAAATGGTGTGTGCTGCAATTGAACCGGCAACGTCTGCTTGATAGGTGGATGCTCTAATCACTACACTATTGCTGTGCTGCCTCATATGCATGTATACCCATGGTTCATAGTTACCAGAACAAACACAGCAAAACAACACTAACACAGCAGTCATCCATTCTCTGGTCGGAAATAAACCACACAACTACACATGCACCACTCCCTGCTGCTCTGGAGACATCCCGTATGTTGTGTCACTCCAAGTATATTCAGACATCCCAAGCTTATAGTCCTGGGACATACATTCATATGATGGTCAGGGTGTTCAATTAGTCTTCCAGTTAGGCTCGTCAGAATGGTGACTGGGACTGCCCTGTACCTGTTTGAAAGTCAGACTTAGCATGTGCACACAGCTAGTTCCACTGTTAGCATCCTACCTGTGGTTGGTGATGCAGGAGGTTTGCTCGCCTCTGGGTAGCTTGATATGACAGCACTAAATACTATCGGGGGTTACGCTGCTGTTTCCCTTCACATTTGTTATGACTGTTTTAGTGTGTCCATGTTCATTCATCATGGATATATATATATATATATATATATATATATATATGTATGTATATCTGTTTGTACATTCACATGCATATACACCTACATGCTTGTTTACATTTCCCATACTGTTGAATGACTGCCAGTTACCATCGCGCATACCCGCTTATGTCTGCTTTAAGGTGCCATAATCACCCTATTTCTGACTTCCATTATTGTGGGCATCATTTAAAATTAGCAGCCCTTACATGGCTTGGACCCGGGAACAGGAAGAGCATAGTTACTGGTTCTACCACTAAACCATCCGTGATACATTCTGTATGGATGGTAATTAGGATATATAACTTTACTACAGGCATTCCACAGTACTGGCAACATATGTGACAGTCGGTTGGTGTACATATGTATAGTACATGTTACTGTTCATATGTTTCTGAGAGGCATATGTATACATTTGCAAGTATACATATTTATGAATAGGACACATACTTGACAACTACTTATATGCATGTATTTGTGATATGTAGCTATGCGAATGTATGTACATTTATAGATATATGACTACATATCTGGAGTTATACATGGCCATGTAGATGAACAACTGCACATGGGAGGTACCTGTACTGTTTGCATACAGTGGCTGTGTGCATCATTACGACGAGGAACCTGGACGGGGTATACAATTTGTGGACATGTACTATTTGGAAAATGGCTATGGGGAAGCTTCATGGGAACATGTGAAAGGTATATATTCCCGATAATGCATGTGGGGAGACGTGCATCATGGTCAGGTGTTTAATCCCAGGTCGTAGGTTCTGCAGGACTGGGTGGAGGCTGAGCAGGGTTGTGGTCAAGTACTGCTAATCTGACTTGTGCCTGGTAGGGTTGCCACCTTTTCAAATGCCTAAAGTGAGACATTTTTTGTACAAATGTCAGATTTTGCAAGGCAAAACATACCCACAGCCAGTACAAAGGACAGAACTTCACTGTTTTGCCTACATAAATGCTTATTTTTGTAGCATTTTAGTTGCTTATTCTGTTTCTTACAACATTTAGGTGTTTCAGAAACAGACTAACTGTTTTATGCAACTATTACATTAAACATATGAAATATGTTTGCCCTAATATCTCAGGACATTTGCCATTTTTTCAATTTTTATGCAGTACACAACTGCCCAAAGAGGGACTGTTCCTCGCAAAGTGGGACAGGTGGTAGCCGTAGTGCCCGGATGTCAACGGAGGTGGACATCGTGTTATGCAACAAAGTCTAATCTTGAGAACAGACACTTATCCCATGAGGGATGTCCAAAAATTGTGAATGATAGACCCCATTCATCTGGCTATTCGAAAATGTGGTAGAGTTATGCATGCATGGGATACCTAGTTTGCAAGCCTGAAATTGCCTAGGATGTGACTGCCTGCTAGATGTGGGTAGGGGGCACTATTTGCAGATATGGCTGCGCCAAGCTAGAAGCCCGAGTATGGGGGGTTTTGGTGGATGTTCAGCAAGGGGGTGGTGCTGTGGAGGGGGTGATGGGTATTCAATTATGTATCCAGGTGTGTTGGGGTTGGATGGCTCAGTTCAGGCCAAACCATTATGTGGGTGTGAGCCGGTAATGTTTCTGTACATGTGTATCGCACATTTTAATGTTCATATGTTTGTGGGATTGTGTTCTGCAGTATGGTTGTTAGGGTGTATTGTGGATGTGAATGTATGTTCTTTGGTTTCCTTTCTGATTCACCCATTGCTCCCTCGTACACCTCCAGTTCACCTATTGTACATCCGACCCAGTCTCCCCTTGGCGAATTATTACATTAACCGTCACCCCCCCATATTCCACACACACCATCCATCCCTTCTCTGGTTGATGGCCCATGGCACAGACAACAGAACAGATTGCGTACTCTACATATTTCTGGTACCAATATGGTTGTGAGGACAACCCTGGCATATTTGATCTTCCACATGCTGTACTTCACGCACATAGTTACACGCAAATACCTATCTTTCATGACATGGTAGGTAGACCCGGGTAATTCCCATTCATCTTTAGGCTATCCAGACAGGGACGACCTGGATCGCGAATGGGCAGATATTGAGTGAATGCTCTGACCATTGGTAGGGTTGCCACCTTTTCAAATGGCCAAAGTGGGACATTTTCAGGACACACATCAGATTTTACAGGCCAACACATACCCACGGTCAGTATAAAGGATAGTACTTTACTTTTATGCCTAATTGAAAGCTTATTCTTTTAACGGTTTAGTTGCTTATTCAGTTTCTTGTAACATTTAGATATTTTTGATACAGAAATAACTATTTTATGAAACTATTACATAAAATAAGGGACATAATTATGTCCTACAATCGCAGGACATTTGCCATTTTTAATATTTATGGTAAGGACACGACTGCCCAGAGAGGGACTGTCCCTCACAAAGTGGGACAGGTGGTAACCCTAACCATTGGGCTAGGCTTAGCAAAGGGGTGCAGTGCGCAAACACGCTGCGTTTCGCTTCCACTTGGTATAACAATCAACACTACAATGGAATATGGGCACGGGGTTTTAAATGTCATTTGTTCGAGGGATGGGGGGCTCAATATTCGGCTACGTGCCTTTGTGTTTACTTTTTATTTTGGTGTTCGTGAAACTGTCTTGTATGCTTTGCATACATTTCAGTATCCATGGACACTGACAGGAGTGATTACTATTAGAGGCAGGCTGTACTAGTCAGCATTTTAGGTTGTGCGTCTGCAGCCGGCATGTTCACGCCTCCATGCAGTGCTTAGACACGCCTTCTGTACTCGCGCACGTTTCCTATGCATGTGGACGTTGTGGCAGCGCACCTTCATTAATATACATGTGGTGCTGCTGCACCATCTCTATGTTGCATGGTTGGCGCCTTCATTAATATGCACGTGGTGCTGCTGCACCATCTCTACGCTGCATGGTCAGCGCGAGGCTAACGCCATCCTTGCATCGAGCTTCATGAATCCCGGGGCATGTTTTGCATTAATATCCACTTTCAGTGCATGAAGAAGTGTGAATCTTTGATGTCTGGCAATACTAATGAACCATAAACCTCATTTTTTACCAGATTACCATAAATAAATAAAAAAACAAAATTAGGGACAATGCAAATTCAGAACAGCTGAGAAGTAGTTACTTTATTTGTATATAAGCATAAAACACTGATTCACATGGACTTTTTTCAGACTTAGCCCAGGAGCATCATGTCATTAAGAGCCCAGAAGACAAATAGAAGTTGAAAGACTCAAACCCTGGAATTCAGGAAACAGCCTGTTAATGGCTTATAGCTTTAATCCTCTGTGCTGAGTGCAAACTAAACTGCCAGTGCCAGCTACATAGTCAGACATGCTCCATAAATGCATTTGCCCTTTAGACTTTGTTATAACGTCATAGCACTATTAAGCTTTTAATATTATCTACACAAGCACAACAATACCACCTTAACATACAGACTAACACTCTATCAGTGTGAGCTATCCATTCTGATGTCTTCTTCATGAAATACTTTACATCTATATTAGCTCTGAACTGCAAAATGCACAAAAAGACCAAGACAATACTCACTGATGTGATGCTAAGTCACCAATTACTTACAGAATATATTTTATTTTATTTTCCAGTGTTGATAACTAGGGTCATGGCTAAAAATACACCATTCTGGCCTAGTTCACTAATCTTAAAATAAAAATAAGACAAAAAAAATCTAAAAGGGGGCACTGCTATTCCATTGAACATACTTCTACTTTAAAATTGTGTTACAGAGAATAATGGAGAAAATGGGTAGTGCTTATAAATAAAAGAAAAGCAAAAATAGCATTTTAACTGAGACTTCTCTATGATTCTGCCTTTTGTTCTAGAGTCAAGAGTGGTAACATGCTAAAATTACAAATTACAAACTACTCTGTAGTGTAAGTGCCAGAACTTATTCTAAAGTTCTTTTTAGATAAATAAAACACCATTACTCTGGCTTTATTTTGCCTTGCTTCATATTTTGTCTGTTCTTCAATTTGCATTTTGAATGCTGGTATCCCACAATACTATTGGAGTAAGCAGGCTTGCACAAATATGTATGCAAATTTTATGTTAATCAATATCCAGATTTTTGGCCAGTTGTACCTACTTTTCATGGGCCTTTTTCCAGATTTTTGATGTTTCCAGGTTGAGAGCTTTGCAATAAAGTTAACTCCAATTTTAGCCCCCTATAACCCCATTTCACCCCACAGGAAATACCCCAACCAACTATCACTGGGGAACAGTTCTTCATTGTGCTGTCTAAGGCCAAGAACCCTATCTTGATGGGCCCTGATAATACCTCAGGATACCTCCTAAGTAACATAAAACATGACCTGTCAGACCTACTACAAACTCTTTTTTACCATAGCCTCCAGACAGGCTTCATAGTAAACAAATGGAGGACTACAATGGTTATTCCTTACATAAGGAAGTGCGTTTCATGGACTTGGGGAGCTACAGACCCATAAGTCTGCCTAGTCTCATATGCAAGACCATGGAAAGAGTTATCATGGATCTGTTAAACAATGATACAGGAAACTTACATACACTTGGCCCTACCCAGTTCGATTTTGTCAAAGACAGATCACGCCTACTTACCTAATGGATCTCTTTGAGAATGTGGTTAAAGCAACAAATGGAGGCAAAATAGTGTACACTACCTATCTCATCCTGGTCACAGTGTTCAGCACAATAACTCACTCAGGCATTGTAGATAAATTTACAAAATTAGGCATAAAACCATATGTCACACAATGGAGATCCAGCTGTCTCACTAATAGGTTAGCATGCAAGAAATTTGGATTAGGGAATCTACCTCTACAAAGAGGCCAGTCATTAGTGGAGTCCCACAGGGATTGGTGCTGGGGGCGGGGCCTTTTTGGCACCTACTTTTCTGAAGTCAAGCCAAACATCAGGGGACTCTGGCTGACCAAGTCTACAGATGGCTGCAAACTAGGTATGTTCATTGAATCCCTTAAAGACACAGATACCCTTCAAGAGAGCCTGATGCAGACAAACAAATGCTGCTCAAGCCATGGAATGAAACTCAATGCAAAAAAGTGCATAATAGTGCCCTTTGGAAAGATGGCCACCACTGGAAATTACCACAATGATAATACATTCCTGAAAAGTAGACCCAGTGGTCAGGGATCTGAGAACATATGTTGACATATGATATATATGACCACCATGTGTCTACTGTGGTGAGAAAATCATTCTACGTTATGCAACATATTAAGTAAGGGCATGGCATCCACGTCCAAGAATGTCATTGTTACACTGCACTCATCTCTCATTAGACTAGTCATTGAGTAAAATGCACCCTTCAGTATGTACCTGACCAGGCATTTGCACAGCTTAAGAGACCACAGCAGTTCCTCTCGGAATAATTCAGAGAGTAAACAGCAAGACCTATGTGGGCCATCTCAGTGCCCAATCCCTGTACTCCTACAGACTGCTTCATTGTGATCTATGAGTAGCCTACAAGGCATCCTCTGATCCCACACTGATAGATTTGTTGCACATACATAAAACAAATAAATTGCAGCAAAAATTCCTTTTATAAAGACCTAAACCTTATCTGAAACATAAGCAGTACATGTGGGAGTGACAGGTACGTGTCTCAAAGATTACTCCTTTTCTGAAACAGGCTTCCCATCCATGTAAAGCAAAGCTCATCACTAACCCCATTCAAATGTAACTTGGACCAGTGGATGGAAAATCACAAATTTACCCCTGATTTGTCATCATTTTCCCTTGATGTGTACAAGACAATATCATAACCATAAAATTCCTTGGGCTACTGACACATCAACAATATTTTGGTAAATTTGGGGTAATCTTGACAAGGCTTAAAATGGCTATTGGGCTGGTAGCATAGCGAACACATATGAAAGTAAGAACATCAAAACCTTTGCAACAGCCTACAGAACATTTAAGGATAGCTTCATTCTGCTAAGTTGATAATTTTTAAACAAAATTCGTATGACTCTGTACCCACAGAAGTTCAACATCAACAAATAACATTTCTCCATTTCGTCTCCCAAAGGACATCTATGCTAAAGACATCACATCAATCATTACAAATACCTAGGAATATGGACTGACCAAAGCTTCCTTTCAACATACATACCAAAAAACTGTATGCAGCTTTGGAACAGCAGCACTCCCTAAAGCAGACACTCCCCAAAGACCTGTGTAAACTACAACCACACACTAAAGTTTCTCTTGTGGTGTTACAGGTTTATTCTGCTTTTTTTGTTAATGATAATTTGCATTTTTTTATTTTTATGTATTTATGCTTTTGCTATGCATTTCATTACTGTTCAGAAATAGAAACTGTCTACCATTATTTACTTTTGGTATTTCTAAGTATAATTTTTGAGCTTGCAAGATTTTGTATTACTCAAAGTATATATTTTATTAGGTAGCTGCTGGGGCAATACTACAGTTGGTGTTTATGTGGAATCACGTAGTATTTTCTGTAGTTTGCTGCAGCAGTTACTGTTTTTATGTTTGGGTAAATTCTTTAAGTAATGCTCTATTTTACAACTAGCACCTATGAATGAACAACCAGTCGTATTTCAGGATTTTAATATTAATTACCTTTAATTGTGGAAATGAAGGATGGCCAGCCCTGTTCTTGCCTTCTTTGGTCACAATCCAAGCGTGTACAGTGGGATAGTAGGGCATACAAAATTGACAAACTACCCCTTATGGCTGCCTAAATGATGACATCTCCTGACAGAACTTCACCCCAGTGATGGGGTATGAAGAGGACATTTGGTTGGAAGAGAGATGATGGTTGACAGGCAATGGGAGTAAAAAAACATGCAAAAAAAACTTAGAAATGTAGCATGCAATATTGTTGAATAAGTTTTTATGTGCTAGGTAGGTTTACAATGGATGGCTTCATTCTTGTAACCAAACCACATCAGCCTTGGGTAAACCCTGTGCTACTCACATCTGAACATGAGTTATTGCATAATTATGTAATAACTCTATGACAGTGAGCAAATCAATTAACTAGAGTGTGCTTTTCAGACACATCTAAAAAGAGACAAGTGTGCCTGTGGGTTTATCCATTTATAAAATAAAATAAAATAAACAGAAAATATTATTTCAACCATTAAGCTAACTTTAAATGATAAGAGTTGCTAGTCTTTTGAATCTTTTTATGGCATACAATATTTTTAAATTTTATAATTTAGAGAAAGAAACCTTAAACCCATGTGCTTATGGCCCACTAGGGCTTATTGTTTGCATGAATATCTTCCTCTGTCTTGGAAAGACCATGCAGAGTCTGTGGCACATTTCTCTGTGTCTACTGACAACAGCGCCCCCCCCCCCCACACACACACACAGTTCAGCCTTCCTGCAGTTGCATTATAATCAAACCTGAACTGCCAGAAGCATGGCTGAGCTCTCTCCATCCTCACTATTAGGCAGCTTTTGTCCTCGATCCCCTGTCCCTAAACTCAATAACCACAGAATATGCATTGCTTCTTCTTCTTTTTGCTGCTCCCAATTAGGGGTCGCCACAGCGGATCACCTGTTTCCATTTTTTCCTGTCCTCTGCATCTTGCTCTGTCACACCAACCACCTGCACGTCCTCTCTAACCACATCCATAAACCTTATCTTAGGTCTTCCTCTTTTCCTCTTACCTGGCAGCTTCATCCTTAGCATCTTTTTCCCAATATACTCTGCATCCCTCCTCGGCACATGTCCAAACCAACGCAATCTCGCCTCTCTGGCTTTGTCTCCAAACTGTCCAACCTGAGCTGACCCTCTAATATACTTATTCCTAATCCTGTCTACCCTCGTCACACCAAGTGCAAATCTTAACATCTTTAACTCTGCCACATCCAGCACTGACTCCTGCCTTTTTGTCAATGCCACTGTCTCCAAACCATATAACATAGCTGGTCTCACTACCCTTTTGTAGACCTTCCCTTTCACTCTTACTGGTACTCGTCTGTCACATATCACTCCTGACACTCTTCTCCACCCACTCCACCCTGCCTGTATTCTCTTCTTCACCTCTGTTCTACACTCGCCATTACTCTGAACTGTTGATCCCAAGTATTTAAACTCATCCACCTTCGCCAGCTCTACTCCCTGCATCCTCACCATTCCTCTATCCTCCCTTTCATTCACACAAATATACTCCATCTTAGTCCTGCTGACTTTCATTCCTCTCCTCTCTAGAGCATATCTCCACTTCTCCAGGGTCTCCTCACCTTGTTCCCTACTGTCACTACATATCACAATGTCATCTGCAAACATCATAGTCCACGGGGACGCCTGTCTGATCTTGTCTGTCAACCTGTCCATCACCAATGCAAATAAGAAAGGGCTCAGAGCTGATCCTTGATGTAATCCCACCTCCACCTTAAACGCATCTGTCACTCCCACTGCAGATCACACTGCTGTCACACTAGCCTTGTACATATCCTGTACCACTCTTACATACTTCTCTGCCACCCCCGACTTCTTCATCCAATACCACAACTCCTCTCTAGGCACCCTGTCATATGCTTTCTCTAAGTCCACAAAGACACAAGGCAACTCCTTCTGACCTTCTCTGTACTTCTCCATCAACACTCTCAGAGCAAACATCGCATCTGTAGTGTTCTTTTCTGGCATGAAACCATACTGCTGATCACTAATTATCCCATCCCTTCTTAACCTAGCTTCCACTATCCTTTCCATTAATTTCATGCTGTGACTGATCAGTTTTATCCCTCTGTAGTTACTACAGCTCTGCACATCACCCTTATTCTTAAAAATCGGTACCAAAACACTTTTTCTCCACTCCTCAGGCATCCTCTCACTTTCCAAGATTTCATTAAACAATCTGATTAAAAATTCCACTGCCATTTCTCCTAAACACCTCCAAGCTTCCACAGCTATGTCATCTGGACCAACAGCCTTTCCATTTTTCATCCTCTTCATAGCTATCCTTACTTCCGCCTTGCTAATCCATTGCACTTCCTGATTCACTATCCCCACATCATCCAGTCTTCTCTCCCTCTCTCATTCTCTTCATTCATTAGCCCCTCAAAGTACTCCTTCCATCCACATTCTCCTCTCTAGTGAGTATGTTTCCCTCATTATCCTTTATCACCCTTACCTGCTGCACATCCCACTTCTTATTCGCCAACCTCTTTCTCCGTATACTCTCCTGTACTTCCTCATTCCACCACCAGGTCTCCTTGTCCTCCTTCCTCTGTCCAGATGTCACACCAAGCACCTTTCTAGCAGTCTCCCTTACTAGCTGTGCTGTAGTTACCCAGCTATTCTGTAACACTTCACTGCCACACAGTGCCTTTCTTAACTCTTCTCTGAACTCCACCTCACAATCACCCTTTCCCAATTTCCACCATTTGATCCTTGGTGCTGCCCTCATGCATTGCAATCAACTTTATTTGTCAGAACAAAATTACAAGAGTAGACAGTAAGTGAAATAACCAGTGTACATTCTCACCCGACAGACAGGTTATCATACAGCTCACCTACTTCTAAACAATAACAGCAGTGTAAACAATAAACCAAGCACGGTCCATTCCAAAAACTCTCCCAGGCAGAGTCCTTATCTGCTCCTTACTAAACCATTGATAAAGCAAAGGGAAGGTGGAAGGGAATGTCTTCTTTCAGGAGGCCTTCGCCCCTTTTCCCAAAACAATATTAAATAATTTGATCTGGATAGGTGAGCTTCTCAATTACCTGCACTAAGAAGCTGGAAAATTTTAGACTCATCCTATAAATATTAACTCTCATAAGGCCCCCTACCATAGCTAAAGTTACATGACTTCCTAATCACAAACAGACTATCACCCACTTCGTGCTTCCAAAAGTTTGACATCTCATCCTTTCTCTTAGTAGCCAATAATCATACTCCTAACAAACTCCCCCACCCTTACTCCCAGAAACAAACTAAGCTTCTTCCACTTCAAAGCTTGAGGTAGGTGCCAAGAACAAACAAGTCTGTCTTTACAAACTATCTGAAGCTGGCAAAAACAATCTTTTACATAGTTCTAGCATTAGAAGAACTGTCTATAGATTGAAGACACTTGCTAGAAGTGGCAGGTTGGCAGATGGTATAATGGTTAATGTGTTTACCTCACACACACTAAGTACAGGGCTTGATTCTCACCTTTGCAGGGGAACTTGGCCAGGCTTAAAATGGCCCATGAGGGCTACTAGCCTAGCACTTGCCTATGAACCTATAGAACAATGTAAAAGACAGCTGTTAACAGTTTCAGAGGCAGCGAGCTCATTAGTTGACTTGTTCTCTGTCAAAGAGGCAACAAACAAGAAACTGAAGAAATCAATCAAGGGTTACAGGATAAAGTTACTTTACTTGTATATCGTAAGCTGCTACAAATGTATATACAACAGCTGACACCACTGTTTCTCTTCAGGACAAAGTTTGCAATGTGAAAGTTGTTACTTCTGTGTAGAAATGAGTGCATTACTTTATACGAGCTGAGAAATAGTGTCAAAATTGTATCTAAATGTAGAGTCACTGTGTCAGATTGTACTTCTTATTTGTTTAAGCTAAAAGTGTTCCGTACAGCATGTTTCTAGTACATAAGGCAGCTTTGCCTAACTTGCTAAAATGGAATAGTAGCTCTCAACACTATCTCGAGTGGAAGTAGTCATTGCTAACAGTTTAGCTAATAGCTAAATTGAAGAGAGTGTCAATCTAGATTCATAGTGTATCTAATGGTACTTTCTTTGCTGATTTGTAGCGTTTTTCTGCTTAGGCATTGTGTTTGGATAGAGTGTATGTTTGTTAGAAAACAGCGTTCTCCTAAGCTTTCTGTATCCTAACATTTCTGTCTCCTCTCTTTGTGTTCTTATCCTTCTTGTAGCACTAGCTCCCTACAAAATACCCTTGGTTATACCAGTGCCAGGAGCCGTTAATTTGAAACAGCCAGAGCACCATGAGGACAGCGGCATCTCCTAACAAACTTTTAAAGTATGAATTAAAAGTCAACCTTGTTAATCTGAAGTACAGCTAGGATTTATTCGTGTAGCAACCATTTAACATCTAAGCTAGCTGCAGTGAGCATGGTATCATTAACGGCCAACCCTGGACTGTCTCCCAACCTACATTTAAGTTCTTCTCTTCAAACCAGACTCCATATTTTTTCACTGATACTACAGAATATACCTACTAGATCTACCTACCTCTGCTGCTAATCTCTCCTCTTATTCTATGTTATGCCCCCAAAGAAAGGAAGATAAAATAAAATGATTGCAGTAAGTTAAATGCAGCTACATACCCTGGACATCTGAAAATACCTCTCTAAATTGACTAAGATACCCTTTTTTACAGACAAGATAATCTAACTTACAGATTGTTTCTAGGGTTTATCCTCTGTTTTCTGGTGTTACGCTCGGGCTCACTTAGCTCCTCTCCCACAGCCATTCCCACCCACCCTTATATCATTTCCTTTGTACCTAACTACAAATCTCCACCCACTCACACCCTGTCTACCTACTTCTCGACTCCACTAACTATTCTCTCACCTACCAAAGTACAAACCTACTATCACCCCCCTTCTACTCTTCATGTAACTTGTTCTGCTAAACCCTTATTTAATTTCCAGCTTACTACAAATTAGCTACTCTCATTCCAACCCTACTCTCAAATACCTCTATCCCATTTAACTTCTTCTCCCACTTCATCCCAAATTGTTTTACACCTTACTTCAGTATGCATATCTCACTGCTCTCTATATTCCTGCTGTTTCAACTAACCATCTTACATATTCTCACATCACCCTATACACCATTACCTTCCTTCCATAAACACCCTACTAACACATACTTAAATGATTTCATGTACTCAAAAAAGTATCCATCTCTCCTTCAATCCTACCTTCTAACACCCAACTTCCTAAAATAAAAATACCTCCTTCCTATTCTTCATCATCAAAAAACAAGACTAAGTATATTAGATACTTCCCATTATCATGTAGAACACAACTCTACCCCACCACGCTACTCATATCTGGTGACATACATCCCAATCCAGACCCAAACTCAAACTCTAGCCCCATTCTAAACCCCTCTCCCATCTCAGCCTACTTACCCTCACCACACAAACAAATCTCCTTCTATTCTATCAATACCCGAAGCATCCTCAACAAAGACTCCCAGTTTCATGCATGGATAGCATATCATACCCCAGATGTTATTGCAGTTACAGAAACCTGACTTAAACCTCACAACCTTGGCAAACATATTCCCCCCCTGGTTACAACATAATTCGCCTTGACCGTAATAAAAAAGGGTGGTGGAGTTGCTGTGATTTATTCTAATCATCTTACTATTTCTCATCATACACAGTCAATTCCATCTTTCTCTCCATCTGAAATGTTGACAGTTAACTTTAAACTCAATAATTATACCACCATTACTATAGTAGCCATCTACATTCCTCCAGGTGACAACATTCCCCTGTTGGAAAACATTCTCTCCTATCTCTCCCTGAACATCACTAATGAAACAATCCTCCTTGGTGACACAAATATAAATTGGCTTACCCTCAATAACCCTGAATCCCCATACCAAATAAACCTATATGGATTTACACAGCTAATTACCAAACCAACACATTCAAATAACTCCCATTCTACAAGTACCCCCGTAGACTGGATACTTGTCACAACTCCCTCTAAATATCACAATCCAGAAACCCTACCTGACTCCCTGAATGACCACTCACCCATAAACATGCTAAGGTATACAAACCATCTCTCAAAACCTCACAGATATATCACCAGACATAATCTCTCTAACTTCAATTCAGAAACATTTAACACCCTCATCTCAAGAGTATGCTGGGACTTTCTCACTTAGCTCCCCTTAGATAAACCCGGCATAGCCTTCAACTCTACTTTTCTTGATATCTTAAATTCATAAGCCCCAATCTGTAAAATTAGGACAAAAGTGACAATATCTCCTTGACTAACAAAATACACACAACTCTCATGAAGTCTAGAGATAGGTCCTGGAAAAATTTGGCTACAGTCAAAAAACCTATCTGATCTACAGAGATATAAAGAACAAAGACATTTGGTAAAAAAGCTTATCAATAAAGATAAAAAAGAATTCTACAACAACCCTCTAACAACACTAAAATCTGACCCAAAAAGTTTTTAGCACGCAATAAACCAAAACTTCATCCTGGTAACTCCACTTCACCCAACCCTTGTCCTGACAAGTCACCAACAGAGACTGCCAACACCTTCAATACTTACTTCGTTGAATCTATATCCAAACTATTCAACCCCAACAGCTCCAATATAAGTACTCCCAAAGGGCCTGTTTCCTCTTCCACTACTACCCCTCTCAATACTTTCTCCATCAAAAGCCTGTGTCCACTACATATATCAGAACTCTGCTTTCTAAGCTGAAACCATGCTCAGTGTCTGCTGACAACATCCCATCATACTTTTTCCAGATAGCTGCGCATTCACTTGCCTTGCCCACCTTTATTATTATAAATCACTCTATTTCTGAATCAAAAGCATCATCTATCTGGAAACAGTTCTATACCCTACCTATCCATAAAGGAAGTAACTCCTCTGAAATCTCTAATTTTAGACCCATTGCCATCCTCTCCCCTCTGTCAAAAGTATTAGAAAAATTAATACATACTCAAGTCATGCAAAATCTCTCTCAGGAAAACCTACTTACTCCTACACAACATGTTTTTCGGCCAAAACATAGCACCTACAGTGCTCTCCTGTCTTTTCTCAGTACTATTTCCCTGGCTAGAGATGACCATAAACATCCCCTGTATCTCCTTGGATCTCTCAAAGGCCTTTGATACTGTTTCTCACTCTCTACTGCTAAACAAACTGTCTAACCTCAATTTCTCCCCAGATACAGTAGCATGGTTCACAAGCTATCTTACTGACAGACTTCAGTCAGTAAGATGGGACACTCTGTCCACTCCCCTTTCTATAAAAATGGGGGTCCCTCAAGGATCTATTTTAGGGCCACTACTTTTCAACATTTTCACCAACTTTCTCTATACCTCCTGCCCACACTCCTCTATTATCCAATACACTGATGACTCTACAGTCATAACAATAGCTAACTCTCCCTCTGAACTCGTATCCACTACCCAGCCTTCCTTTAATTCAGTGGAAACATGGCTCTCCAACAATCAACTCATACTCAACCCAAAAAAAGCAAAACTACTACTCTTACTCTGAAAAACAGTAAATCCCATTGTCCTCCTTTTCTATCCTATCCCTTAACAATACCCCTATAGTTGTAGAATGTAGCACAAAGCTCCTCAGCGTTACAATTGATGATCAATTAAAAATTGGTCTCCACATAATTAATTGCATTAGGAAAACTCACCTCAAATTAGGTCTATTACATAGAAATAAAAAATTTCTCACCCAGGAAGCAAGAGTTGCTCTCACTCACGCTTAACTTCTCCCTTGCTTAACTTATTGCTCACAAATCCCCACTAACCTAAACTCCTCTCTCCTTGCTAGACTAAAGTCTACATACCACAAAATAGCTAGATTTGCAACTCAACAATCCTATAAATCCCACCGTCTCTCTCTAAAATATTTGAACTGGCTTGAACTGCCTCACCTCCTCCTCCTCTCTCAGCTTCAAACCATACACTCTATTCTTTACCAGCCATCATACTTTCTGGCCTTACATGCTGTTATCTCCCACTATACTCCTACAAGAAACCTCCACATCTCTTCTCAATAACTATTAAATATCTATAAGCCCAAGTCTAAAGCAGGGTGCAGCCTATATAGCTACCACCCCTCCTTTGCATGGAACAGACTCCCTCTAGAAATCCGAACACTCACACATCCCAAACAATTTAAACTAACCTTAAAAAATATTTTAAAGGGCAATGGATCTGCCACTGCTCCAACCCTCCATGAAAACACTCATCTTACAAACTTTTCCTCTTTTTCTTATACCTCACTATTTTCCTGATCTATTGATCACAAAAAAAAAAAAAATATATATATATATATATATATATATATATATATATATATATATATATATATATAGATAGATAGATAGATATAGATACACATTAGATTTTTTCTATGTTCCTGTTTGATTTTGTATGACTTGTACTAATACTTACAAAATGCTGTAAAACTAAATACCTTTGTGGCTGTTTTCCAGTTGTTTGACGTGTACTACTACTTTTTATACTATTGTACAAATAACTAAACTTATCAATATAAACTGGAGCTTTTCTCCCCGGGCCTCTGCTGAAAAAGGGCTTTGGCTCAGTCAGACATTCCCGGTCAACAAATGTAAAATAAAATAAAATAAGTAAATAAATAAATAAAAAAATGACTGCTCACAAACCTTAACCATCTACACTAAATATGCATGAAGTCTGGTATAAGACAAGGATGTCCCATGAGTGGAATAATGTTTGCATCAGTAATGAATGTTATTGTGAGTGAAGTAGCTTATAAAGTGAAAGTTGCTAAGTATGTGATGCAAAAGGTGGTGGTAATTGCAGTAGTTTTGATATAAGCAGATGATCATGACATAGTTGTAGTTGCTAAGAATAAAGTATGGATGAGGGAAGTGTTGGTGTGTCTGAACAGATGTTTAAAAGAAATGGGAATGACCTTTAATAGAGATAAAAGTAGAGGTTTGGGAGATGTGGTGAAAATTGGGGGGGGGGGGGTATATTTTTCAAGGAATGAAATGTCTTTTTCTCAGGGATAAATTTTTGGAAAATGATGTAGTTATGATGCAATGAGAGGGTTTAATTAAAAAAATGAAAGAAATATGTCTTTGGTGGAAGCTATGTAGATTAGCATTCAGGAAATAAGTTTAACTGGTGAATTCTGTATCAATAGGAAAAAAATAACATATATGTCAAATGTTTATATATGATCACAGAAAATATGGAAAGGAAATTGTGCAATTTGTGTTTTCTTTCATATGGGAGTCCAAGATTAATCCCAGTGAAAAGAGGTGTGTTCTGTAAGAGTGAAGGTGAACGGGAATTGGAGTTATTAAATCCAGTTGTGTATTCTGCTTCTTCAAACTTTTATAGAGTATTAACGTGGGTAAGGAAAGATATTGATAACTTAATAGTGAGAATATTTAAATATATGTCCAAAGGATTCTGGGAGATTATGAGAATAAGAAAAAAGAATATGAAAATGAAGAAATTAAAAATTATCAAGAAAAAGTACCAACATGGAAAATAAAAATAGATGATATAGAGAAATATAGAAGCATGTGGTATAAAAGTGTAATGAGACACTATTATTATGTTAATCCATGTGAAATTTTACCAGTAGAAGTGATTAAAGTTATTAAAGTAAGGAAATAGTGGTGTACCAAAGCAACAGAGTGTCAGATTTCCCTATGGAGACTGGTAATAAGTAAAGTAAATAGTAATGAGGAATATGCTATACACAAAGAAAATTGAGTGTGTTTATCTTCTGGGGAGGAAGCATATTTTTCCTGAAATGTAAAAGAGTGGTGAACTCTGGAAAAACTTGAGTGAAGAAGAACATTTCTGAGAATAGTAATGACATAAACAATAGAGATATGAATATGATCATGTATGAATATTATAATAAAAAGAAAGAATATGTGAAACGGGCATATAAGAATTTATTTTATGTAATATGGGTTATCTGGAATGAAATACTGAGTGAAATTTTGTCTAATGGGAAATGGATTTTGGCATTTATATTGCAAAAAATTAGATTATGGCTGTGGAAAAAGGAGTGAGGGTCAATTATGGCAGAATAACAATGAGGCTGCAATATAGAAATGAGTATATATGTGCCTGTACATGTGTACATTTTGTAAACATGTAAATAATGTTTTTTTTAATGTTGTTTTAAATAAAAGACCCCTAGTCCTTTCAATAGATGCTGTGGAATCATTTACATTTACTTGACCTACCACCAACCAAAGCAGATGGTACCTTGGTTTAATGTTTCATCCTAAGGATGACACACTCTGGAGTGCAGCACATCCTCCACTTAAGGACATACCAGTGTTTCAGCTATATGACTTCTAAATGCCCATAACCTTTAACTTTTTAAGTCTTTACAGGTGCATTAAAGCCTACCCCCCAAGCTCTAGACATGCCATATGTTGTCCTTTTTATAACCTCATCTGTACAGCATAAGTGGACTGTCTGACTATAATTTAGAATCATGGGACTTAAAACCATGGCTGACATCCATAAGTATTAAGGTGCCTGCCACATCCAAGTAAAGAGTAAAAAGGTCACACAGACAACCAATCAGTAAAAATTCCAAAAAAGAACTTGCCAATCTAGAGAATTCATTGTGTGGTACCACAAACCTGTGGCCGAGGCCCATGGGATATATGCAAATGACCCCTTAATGACATATCAGTGTTTAAGCTACATGCTATACCCATAAAGGCTTAAAAAGGAAAAAAATCATGGGCATTCAGAAGCTTGGATGCTTTCCTTTAATGGTGGACAAGATGATGTGTTACAATGATAGAGGGTATTACACTTTTCAGCCCCCCAGAGAAAGCCAGTGATAGTGAACTAAAAAAAAGGAGAACCATATAACAGCTGAGTCTCTGATTCAGGGTGAACAATGCAATTTTCAAATTGGTTGAGGAATGGAACCACTTGTTGTACAGGTACTGGAGAGATGGTGGAATTCACCATTACAATCTACACCTGTTTTATTACTCCAGACAAGGCATATGTCTGTATATCCAAAATATCTTGTGGAAGGTGCTACACCTTTGCATAAGGAAGAATAGGTGAGGCTACCTCCGCAAAGAGCTAGGTCACTAGGGGAGTCCCTCAGGATTATGTCCTAGGTCCATTCCTTTTTGGCATCTACTTCTCTGAAGTCACATTAAACGTCATGATTATCTGCTTGACCAAGTGTGCAGGTGATTACAAGCTATGTTTAGTCATAGATTGCAAAAACACAGATACCCTTCAAGAAGGCCAGAGCCACAGTACAAAAGTCACTGCCAAGGTATATATAATAATATTCTTTGGAAGGTGGATGCCAATGGAAACAACTACACTGATAACACACCCATAAGACTAAACCCAGTAGTCAGGGATTTAGGAACACATTTAGATGGTAACCTGGCCTTTGACATTCATGTGTTAAAGTAGTAAGGATATAATTTGTGGGGTCTATATTATGTCAGCAAAATGGCATTACAGCGAATGCCGTTTCACTGACACATATAGATAGAAATCGAAAGAGCGAAAGCTCAGGTCAGCGATTTCTTTCCCAGGGAAAGAAATTGCTTGGCCTGAGCCATGACATTGCCCCTTACCTGACTGTAGTGCGATGTCAGAGTTGGTATATTTAGTTAGACGGGTGTAGGGGTGGTGGGGTGAAGCTCCCCACTTTGTAATATTTTAAGTGGTATGTTTTGTTTTGTTGGTTCACAGATTTTTTTCCATGGGAAAAAAATTGGTGAACTGGGGTTTCGCTCTTTTAAGATTTTAGTTTATATGTGTCGGCGAAACTGCATTCGCTGTAATGCCATTTCACTGACGTAATATAGACCCCCATTCTATGTTGTGCAACTTATAAATAAGGGCATGGTATCTAGGTCCAATGACGTCACTGTTCTACTTCACTCATCCCTGATTAAAACAATTATCGAGTATTTGTTTCCATTTTTTTATCTATTTAAAGTTATTTAACACAGAAGAACACTGATCAAACAATGACTAGAGGGTCAGCCCAGGTCACATCATAATGTAACAAAACAACATACAGTATGCAAATAACAATGGCTCACATTTAAGAGTAAGCATAGAAAATCTAGCAAATAATATTATACATAGATGATCTAACAAAAAATGCATGTGCACTTACAAATTCAGAATAGTAAAAAGACAATAGAGATAAAGTAGGAAAAGAGGAACTAGTGGAGATATGAGTAGTAGTTGCTATGGTAAGAAAGTTCATAGAGAGCAGTAAGATGAAAGAGGGGGTTAGATTAAATCTGAGGTGGGCTTAGAAAAATAATGGTGTGTTAAGATGAATCACAGTTTGGGACAAGTGAGTTATTCAGGTAGATTAGATGTATGGGAAGTAAAGCTGCTACCATTTTGAGTTATTGGTAAATGTGACATGTCCTTTAGATGGGCATTTGCAGTCAAACTGTTACTGTAAGTGCTGTTTGAACTGTGGGCTGAACAGGGAGTATTTTGTGTGATCAGTTAAATCAGGAAAAGGTGACTGCAATAGTTTTGGGGCCAGCACAGAGAAGCAATGGTTAGCAGAGTGCAATTTGACAGAAGGGGTTTGTAGGGAGTGACCAGCTCTGGCTTGGCTAATTAGGTTATATGTTTTAGTGGCAGTAAAAAGTTTGGAAGATAGGGGGTAAGACATGTCAAGTTTGAGTATTTTGAAGAGTATGGAACCAGAAAGAGAGTTTGATCTGACCTGCACTAGATCCCACTTAGTTTTTGAAAGAGTAAGGCCGTGCTACTATGAATCATCACATTTTATTGGAGAGGGTCTGAAGGGTAGCAGTGTTTGACAGAGGCCGATCCAAACAAGGGAAGACCATACTCAAGCTGGGTAAAGAAGACTTTTCCTATAGCAGCCCATACTGGATGTGAGAAGAACTGGGGTAATGTGATGGCACAGAAAAGTATATTGTGCTCATAGAAATTTAGCAACTGGTCTAGCCAGGTTCCCCAAATATCTAAAGGAGGTGCTGGTTTCAATGGGATTATTATCACAGTCAAGGATATTAGAGGACTGGGGGACTTTTATGGATGCCAAATAACATGGACTTGTTTTTTTTTTGACAATGACCAGCAGTTTACTGGAGTTTAGCCAGAGCAATAGCTGAAGAAGGTCCTTTTGAGGGATCAGATCAATAGGTGACAGTATTTTACTGTTTTACTGTCCCATTCATTTTAATTCATTGTTCCAGATGTTTCATCTAAGGTTTTTTAATATTTTTAACATTTTTTTATTTCTTATCTATTCACATTATGACTTTTGATTTTACTAAAGAAAATATTATTATTATTATGAATCAACACATGATGCAATTTCAAGTTTTTTGGGGGGGTTATGATGACTACAATTGTTTAAACTGTATATGTATTTTCATGGATTAATGCTAAACTTTCTCCATGTTCAATCTTTGCATACTACATTGTTGCACAGTTGTTTTACTATTTTACATAAGTAATAAGTTAACTACAGTGATTGGCTAAAAGGTCAGCATATGGTCTACTTTAAATTGTTTATAAAAAGGCTAGGTTAACTGATATTAACAGGTTCTGAAGAAGTCCTTTTATTTATAGGATAAAAGCGCTTAACTTTTTATTGTTTTTAAGCTTTAACTAAGGGCCGGATTTATGAAAGCTTGCACGGAGTGCAAGAAGAGTGTAGGAGCTCACGGCGGCAATATGTCTGCCGTGCGATCTAGGTACAGCCGGCAGGGGCGTGCACGAGAGCTGCTAAAGCTACTCTTGCACGGACAGCGTCATGGTATGCAAATAACCTCATTTGCTGCTGAAAGCTATGCAAATGAAGTAAATTTGCAATCCAGGAAACACTAACCTGTCCGTGAAAGATTAGCGTTATCTGCAGAAATGTACTCCATTGGTAATGAAGTACCGTTCTGCAAAGAGCTAAACGGAGCTATGACAGCTCCAAATAAAGGATGCATACAGTTGAGGAAGCATGCCAATGGCCAAATATAAGTCCATTGGCATTTATACATGTTTAAAATTATTAAAATCTAACTTTTTCCCCAGATCTCCAATGTTTAATCATAGCGCAGCACCGCGCAAACGTGCGGCGCTTTAAAAAAAAAGAAAATAATTTAAAAATAGCCAAAAAATAGGCATTTTCACTAAAAAGCTTATCCTGCCATGCAGGTGAATGGCAGGCTGAAGACAACATGGCCGCTGAGTAGTGGTTGCTAAGGGGGGAAGCTCAGTGTGAGAGATGTAACCATGCATTAGTAGGCAATCCTATGCAAATGAGGATAAGGATAGTGAATCCCAATTTTCCCCAGCATGTGAGCCATGTCCCAAGAGTGTAAGCGTAGGAGTAGGTGAGTAGTAGAGTAGAATATAGGTGACATCATGAGGGGGTATGTCAAAAAGGCTGTAAGCTAATTGGAGCACAGTGGCTTGTGTTTGCCCTGAGTTGCTCAGGATTGAAAGAGGCGTGTCTACAGTTGTCCTATTTGAAAACCTGAAACCAAAGGTGCACACTGTTAAAGGTTCGGAAATTTCTTGCAAACATGCACACAGCATGTGCACTCGTGTGCACGTGTGTGCGCTCGTGTGTGCACGTGTTTGCGCTGCGCTGCCCTGGGTGGAAACAGAAAGGGAAAAGGAAGGAAAAGAAGTAGTACGAAGTTAACCAAGGAGATCTAGCAGAGCTGCCAGGTGAAATATATCAGAATCAGCCAATTACACAAGCAGCAGACTAGCCCAGCCCAGCCCAGCACTTTAAACTCTGCAAACAGCATTCCCCCCTGTTTTTTTTCCCAAAAACTCTGCAACACTGCAGTATACAAAGAGGGAAAGCTTAAAAAGCTTAAGTCAGACAAAATGTTAGGGGCTGCTCTTGCTATCATAAACCAACATGTGCAAGGTACTGAGGGTGGTGATGTTGTGAATGCTGCTGAGCAACCCACAATGAGGAGACGGAGAAGAGTGTACAGACCCAGGGTAACCTACTAGGGGCTACATGAGCTGAAGATAGTGGAGCACTATAGAGTGGGCAGAGACTTCCTGCAGCAAATTGTTGAGCTGTGCTGGCCACGCTTCACACGCAGAACCAACAGAGAGGAACCCATCCCAGTGGATACCATGGTATGTGTTGGCATAAGAATACTAGCTACAGGTACCTTCCAGAGACCAACTGATGATATGATGGGGATTTCACAGGCATCAGCATCCAGGGTACTCCACCAGTTCCTAGATGCCATGTCAGCACATGTCTGTGACCCTGTATATTTCCTCAATTCCTGTGAGGCATTGGCCAGCAATATGCGTCTTTTCCACCAAATAGCAGAATACCCTGATGTAGTGGGTGCAATAGACTACATGCACATACGCATCAAAGCACCACCCGGTGAGCAGGGTAGGGTCTACATCAACCGCAAGGGCTTGCCCTCCATCAACTGCCAGGTTGTGTGTGACGCCCAGGGCATAATAATGAATGTGTGTGTTGGCTGCCCAGGAAGCTATCACGATTCCCAAATCTGACATCTGACGCAGCTGTACCAGAGATTTGCCAATGGGGACATCCCTGATGGTCATCTAGTGGGGGATGCTGGATACGCATTTGAGCTGTGGCTGATGACACCCATCAGAAATGCACACACACCTGAACAAGAACTCCATAATGAGGCACACGCACAAACAAGAAACATAATTGAGTGTGTGTTTGGGATGCTCAAGTCATGGTTCTGGTGCCTGGACACATCTGGTGGAGTCTTGCAGTACTCACCAACTACATGTACCCAAATTGTTATGGTATGTGCCATGCTACATAATATGATCCTGCGGAAACAGCTGCAGCAGAAACAGCATGGGGCAGAGCCAAACAGCCCCCACAATTGCCAAGGCCTGCACAGGCACAGCGTGACTCGGAGGAGGAACAACCTGAGCCTGCCCCAGTAGGCAGAAGGAGGCATGCCCAGTATGCTCTGGCCTTGGCAAAGAGGCAATGCATAGCACATACACTGACTCAGTAGGAACCCTGGAAATGACACCTCTCTCTGACTCGCACACACAATAAAAGGGATGCCTAACTTGACACTACCTGTTTTCAAACATGTATAGGGAGTGTACTATGTGCATCCGACATAGGCAGCCCTACAGCACCACCTGAGGCATGAGTGCCCTATTCTAAGCAATATAAAGCACTGCTAAGCACATTTTACCAGTATTGAGCATATTTAAATGCAATTGGGCGTAGCTGCACATCGCGCATCGAGCTAACCAGCACAACATCGGGCAACGTTGGGTAAAGTTGGGCAATGTTGGGCAAAGTCGAGCAAAGATGGGTAAACACGTTCACACCTGCTTTACTGTTCCTTAACCAGTCAGGTCTGCCCAGCAGGAAAATAAAAAGCAGTGACAGTGACAGCACCAGAAACATGTTTTGGTTGGAATGGTTCTTTTTGGTTTCGTTCCTAATCTTGTGACCTCATCGTTAATATCATATAAAGAAAAGTCAAACGTGAAATTGGAGAGGTTAATTTTACTACGATTCTGCGAGTCATTTATATCCAAAGCGTTGATACTTTTTCCCATTTGTCCATTAGGTATATCCAAGCTGTCTGATGAAACATTGACAGCCTGTTCATCCATTCTAGATGTTTCATGATGAATGTTATTGTCTTTATCCATTAAACATTTGGGAACTGTTCTGAAATTCCCAATAGGGGAATTGAAAGTATCCAAACTGTCCATGTTGGTGTTGGCACGCTGGGGTCGCATTACTGTTGTCTTACTTGAAACAGCTGAAGCGGTTTTGTCGGATGCTTTGTCGGGCAGTAATATCAAAAATATGATGGAACACAAGAAAGAAGGAAAGACAGATAAAAACAAAGTGACAAATAGAAGTTTAAAATGTGGGTCATGCAAACAATGTAAATATATGTCAGACAAACTTATTATTAATTTAAACAATGAATTAAAAAGTTGTGTTTATAGTAAATCAGGTAATTGTAATAGTAAATTGGTCATTTATTTAAGTATATGTCAAAAATGTTTCAGTTTTTATGTTGGTAAGACCGAGAGAAATTTAAGAAAAAGAATTTATGACCACACTTACAGTATTAAAACTAAAGACATGAATAATGCACTATATAAGCACATTTTTTATGAAGGAGAAGATCACAATTTTAAATGTATTATTTTAGAAGTATTAAAACCTAGCCCTATGGGAGGAGACATAAAAAGTTTGTTAAGTTATAGAGAAGTATGGTGGCAAATTTATTTGGATGCCACCACTCCCCCAGGTTTAAATGACCACATATCAATTAAGCCTCTATTGTAGCCCACAATTTATCAACTGTAATATTACAACAACTTTATGTTTATTCATTAGGGTCATGGCTCCCTTATGAAACTGGATTTTATATAGATTTTATACAGATTACATTGATTTTATATAGAAATTTTATATAGATCTCTTACTTATGATTTAATAGATTTTTAATATCTATGTGAATGGGAACAATTCATTTAATAATTTCATTTAATAATATTAATATTAAAATTAATATTTTATATACATTGTTATTTTTATTTTTATTTTTATTTTCATACTCACATTTATACTTTCACATATTCTGTGTATGTACAGGCTTCCTGTACACATGTAATATTATTAGGCTTTATGTCAAGTGTGTGTATTGTTGTTAAATTTAGTCACCCTGTTCTTACAAGAACAGTATTTATTCATTGACTTATTTATATAATGGTAGTGTATTTATTTACATATTTATTTACATGTACTCATAGGAATGAACATATTTTAATCGTCAACATTTTATATTTATTTACATACTCGTATACAGGAAGTAACATGTATAATGGTAGTGTCAGCTGTAGAGATGAAGGATGTATATTATTTGTACATTCGTATTTTAAACACATATTATTATTGAATTTTTAACTGTAAACATTTTTTACATTTAGTACAGGTACACATTTTCATCATATATTTGTGTTTGACATACTTATATTTTCATGTTTTATGTGATATTGCTGTGATATGACTTTAAAGATTTGAAATTATGTTGGCGCCTAAAAAGGCATTTAAGCGTCTGAGGGTAATTGTTCAGAGAGTTCTGATGAAACCCTGTGGCAATGGGTGAAAGCGCTTAACTCACTTTCAAATTTTGTTTCGTTCGTATTTTTGTTTTGTTCGTGCCTTGGTTACAGAATAAAATCAGTGGTATTTATACTTTTACTTTGGTCGGTGTTCGTTTGGATTAATGTTTTGAACTATTCATTGGGCACTTATAGGTGTTTTCGCAGTTTTTATTTACGTAGTAATCCTTTTGCATGTATTACAAAATGTGTATAAGTGTCAGGTGTACCCCTCATCCTATGTACACCCACAGTAACAATCAGGTGTGCCCCCCCCCGGGGTAGAAATCTACAAATAATAGCTGTCCCCCTTGTATGTAGAAATGTTGATAAGTCTATGCAAATTGACTCATGGAAGCCCTGCAGGCACAGAGTGCTTCCTGTCGATGTACAACACAAAGGTAAGCCCTGACGTAAAAAAACAACTTGATTTTTCACACACATATAGTATATATGCCCATAGTGGGCATGCTCACACACTTAAACAAATTTAGCAAATTTCAGTCAGCAACATACTGAAAGGTCATACTGGGCATGCTCACACACTAAAACAAAGCAAATGTCAGTCAACAACATACTGAAAGGTCATACTGGGCATGCTCACACAGGCTATGTCTGAGTACAGCAGTGGGCCACACATATTTGGCAGATGCAGTTCTTACTCCAGACACTTGTCACTATTCACCAATCCTGCCTTGCGCACACAGTGATATGAAAACAGACCCATATAATATATTGGACCCCTGACATAATCAAACTATGTACTACAAGTGCTTAAGTTGTTCAAAGAAAGTGAAAATCCAGAGAAGATCAATAAATCTCCGATCAATATCATCAAGAAACAATGAGCACTCCTAACATTATCCAAGCCATGTTCTGCAAAAATATTGCCAAAGAGTCCATAGAGAACCATGAAGCTTTCTTTCGCTATGTCATAAATATCAATGTAAACTCATATATGTTCTGAGTCAGTGCAAAGTGTAAATTAATACAAAAGGGTCCATTACCATACCTGGAGATTGTGAAAACTCAGAAATCACATATACAATGGTTAAACAGCTCTCCAAACCTAAAAACACGGCATCTATGGGATGACATGGTTTCCCTGGCTGTGTCATATGTGAACTCCAAAACAAACAGACCCTGCACCTGAACAGTCTGTTGAGACTCACCCTCTGTACAGGATATGAAACTGTTGAATGGGTTACAGCAACGTTTGTCACACTCCACAAGAGTTGGTGCACAACAGACCATGGGAACTATTGTCTTATAAGCCTAATAAGCCTGATCTGCAAGGCCATGGAGTCCATCATTATGGAACTCATAATCAGAGCTGTTGGGAGCCTACAAACACCCAACCCTACCCATTTTGGTTTGGTCAGGGGCAGACCATGGTTCCTAAACCTGCTAGACAGTTTTCAAGGCAGTCACCCAGGACATACATCAATGAACTGAGCTAAACACGGCCTACATAGACCTTGAAAAGCCCTTTTCCAACATCCCACACACATGTCATAGCCAGAAAATCAACAACCTGTGCATAAACACGTATGCCATCTGATGGATTGCCAACTGGGGCACAGACAGATCCCACAAGGTAAGAATTGTGGTCTCCCTGTTGGACTGTAAGCTGGTAACAACTGCTGTCCCCCATGGCTCAGTCCTGGGACCCCTCCTGTCTGGTGTATACTTTTCAGAAATACAGTCAAACACACAAGGGCTATGGTTAGAAAAGTTTGTGGATGACTGCAAAAAGGTTGTCATAATTGATGATTGGGACAACAGAGACATCCTTAAAAAGGGTCTCAGTCAGACAGATGTGGTGTCAAAATTATGGCCTCGAGCTACAGTCATACAAATACCACATAGGTGCCAACACCCTAAATATGGAGGTAATAATAAGGGATCTATGGGCACATGTAGATAGTCATCTCTACTTCCAGAAACACATTCACAAAGTGGTTAGAAAATCATGCGATGTGTTCCCACAAATTGCCAAAGCCTTTGCATGTAGGTCAAAGGAGGTTACCTCTACTCATCAGTCATCAGACCCATCAGAGAGTATCAGGGCACGCTTGCGATGAATCTGACTAGGCACCTTCACCAGCTGGAGAGACCACTGAAGTACCTCAACAAGAGGATTACTGGCCTCAAACAGTTGCCTCATGCAACAAGACTGAACTTAACTCAATCTGTACTCTGTTGCATACTGTCCACTCAGGTGATCTCTGCCCAACAGACAGGTCCATGTCCAATGCAGAACTGATGTACATGCGCTATCTGAAGTAAATCCAAGCTCACTGTGCCACATGCTCTAGAAATATCATCATCACAACAATAAATAGAACATGTTGGAGGGATAAATTACTAACTCACAGACTTCCCTTGCTTTGGAACAAGCTCCCAACCTACATTAAGCTGAGTCCCTCACTGACACATTTCCAGAGGAGCCTTGATTAGTGTATGTGAAACTGAACTGTCACACCATGGATCACTTCATCAGCTCTACTACACAGAGGCCAAGGGAACTAACCTCATGTGTGGTGATAGCTGCACACTCTGGCCATACTAATATATGCCTCCAGGCAGATAGCCTATTACCTACCTATGTACCTATATATATGTAGGGGGAACACAGTATAATAAGCCAAAGATGGATGGGCAGAGATGTGTGTAAGAGGGTGATCATGACAGGGAGCCATCCAGGACTGTCCCACCCAGCAAACATCCCAATGGCACAAAAAACATGAGGTGCACATCTCACCCACTGTACATAACAGCCACCAGTATCTGTAAGCATTACAGTGTATGTGGTCCATGTGCCTGCTGTACAGCATGACTGTACAATGAAGTACACATCTACTATCATAGACATGTACCTGTCACATAGGTTCATAGGTGTGTAGTAGACTATCTTCACGAAGACATATATTAGCCTAGGCAAGTTGTGCAGCTTTCACCACCCCATTGGGTAGTCTCCTAAGCCCTAGTTCTAATAGTTAGTACCCTAAGCCCCTTTCTAGTGAGGCTGCTGATGTGATGCCTGGCATGAATTGTCTGTTTCCCATCCACTTATCAAGGTTCCTATTGAAGAGTGCCAGCGAGGGGCTCTGTTTGATGAACATTGGGACTCTGTTCCACAGTAAGGCAAGTGTCTGGGATGGTACTCTATCCCACCAGCATGTTGTATTCATTGTTGTGATGAGGTTCATATCCCTGGAGTGTGTAGTGTGACTCAGTTTTGTTATCTGTAGATGGAGCATGTTCACCAGTTATGTGTTGGACATGGCTCTGTATGTTAGGCAGAGTGTGCCTCTGAGTAGGCGGTACGCAACAGAGAACAGATTTAGTTTTACCAGTTGTGTTGCATAATACAACTGTTTGAGGCCAGTAATCCTCTTGGTGAGGTACCTCTGTGGTCTCTACAGTTGCTGGATATGCTTAGTCGAGTACATCCAAAATGGTGCATTGTACTCAATGATGGGTCTGATGACTTAAAAGTAGAGGGCCACCACTACCTAATTTCTTCCTGATGCAAACCCTTTGTTGATTAGATGGGCCACATAGGATTTCCTAATCACTTTGGCAACATGGTTGTCAAAGGAAAGATGACTATCTACTTGTGTCCCCAGATCCCTTATTACCTTGTCAGTTTTTAGGGGGTAACACCTATGTGGTAGTTTGTGGGTACTGTGTTTTCACCAAAGGGGATTACTATGCATTCTTCCACATTGAGCTTGAGGCCATGATTCTGACACCACACACCTGTCTCACAGAGTCCCTTCTGGAGAATATTTGTGTCATCCAGGGAATCGATTATGGCAAACACTTTACAGTTCCCAGCAAACTTAGTCAACCACAACCCTCCTGTGTTGGCATGTACTTTTGAGAAGTCTATACCAAACAGGAGGGACCCCAGGACTGAACCCTGGGGGATACCAGTTGTTACCGGTGTAGAGTCTGACATGTAGCCAGCAACTCTTAATTTGTGGGATCTATCTGTGAGACAGTTTGCAATCCATCTTGTGATGTATGGATTCATGCCCAGGTTGGTGAGTTCATCTATGATACCTGACTGGGGAATGGTTGTCAAAGGCCTTAGCGAGGTATAGGTAGGCTGTGTGGAGCTCATTTCAATCATCTGAGCCTGGGTAACTGTCTCAAAGAAATACACCCAGTTCAGGAGGCGTGATCTGCATTTGACGAAGCCAAACTGGGTGTGCTCAACTGTGTGAAGGTTCCCAAAGTCTTTATTGTTGACTTCCATGATGATTGGCTCCATTGCCTAGCAGATCAGACTCGTCAGGCTCATAGAGCATAAATGCCAAGGGTCTTTTGTGGCCCCACCCCTGTAGAGTGGGAAGAACATTGCTGTGCAACATTCTATGGGTACATATCCTGTATAGAGGATGTAGAGAGAGGTGTAGGTATCCTTGATGAATATGGATACATCCCCACCCTATGTGCTATGATCCACATTCTGATGCTGGAAGGTATGGAATGAGTAGCATCCTGGTAGTGCTGGTGTGCTCTCTGGAGCCTTGAACTAGGTTTCTGTTACTGCATAGATATCAGTATTCTCCATACTGAGAAGTGCCTCAAGTGTGTGCATTTGGAGGCTGAGACTTCTGGCAATGAGTAGCATTTAGCTCACTTTGTGGTTATTTGTGTTGGTTACAGTGTTTAGTTTGTCCTGAGTGAATGGTGTTCCAGTCCTGAAGTCAATGCCTCATTGGTCTGATCTGACCATAAGCTAATTACCCTACATATCCACATTCTGCCCCCCCCCCCCATTAAGGAAACCATGTTGAAAAATTTCTCCAAAGACAACTTCATGCTTCTTAAGACAGAAGTGGTGAACTTCAGGACACCCATGCAGATGGACAATACAGTTACAACTACTGAATCCTACACAATTGCACTTTATAAGCACTTATATGAGTGCATGTTTTGTGCTATCCCAAACAGAACCAAGATGCTATCCTCCAAGAAAAGGAAGCCAATTTGGTGGTCCCCTGCCATAAACAAACTACACAGCAGAAGGAAGAAACTGTAGCAAAAGAGGGTAAAATCCCATGAGTGGAGGAGCTCCCTGGTCAGCCTCAGTAAGAAGCTGTGATCCCTGATAAAATCCTCCAAAGCTAGTTACGAAAATAAAATCGCCACTGATTCTAAAGACAACCACAAAGCATTCTATAGCTATGTCAAGAATCTCAATGGCAACACTCAGATCTGCTCTGAGTTACAGCACAATGGCACTAAATATACAGACCCAACTGATATTGCCAACATCCTGGCAGATAGGTTCACTGCTAACTTTACCCCTCTCTCATCCATGAAAGAGCCCATCTCTATACCGGAAGAATGCAAAGTTGCTGTCATCATGGCTGCACAGGTAAAAAACACTCTCCAAAGCCAGGAACACAGCATCCATGGGACCAGATAACATCCCAGGCTGCGTTCTACACGAACTACAGAACGAACTGGCACCACACCTAAGTACCATGTTCAATCATAGCCTCACCTCAGGCTTTGTGCCTGCTGAATGGCGCACAGCGATGGTTATCCTACTACACAAGGGGGGAGCCACCACGAACCCCAGGAGCTAGCACCCCATTAGCCTGATGAGCCTGGTCTGCAAGGCCATGGAACGTATCATCATGGAACTTATAAACAAAGACATTGGTAATCTCCAAACTCTGGACCACAACCAGTTCGGGTTTGTAAAAGGCAGATCATGTCTCCTAAACCTGATAGACTTCTTTGAAGCAGTCACCAAAGCCGTAGATAAGGCTAAGGTGGTTCACACAGCCTATCTAGATCTTGCCAAGGCTTTCAACACCATCCCTCACTCTGGAATTATGGATAAACTCATTAAACTAGGTATAAATCCCTATGTCACAAGATGGGTTGCCAATTGGCTCTCTGACAGAACCCACACTGTGAAAGTAGCAGACTCCAAATCCGACTTCAGACCACTAACAAGTGGAGTACCACAGGGTTCAGTCCTGTGTCCTGTCCTGTTTAGTATCTACTTCCCCGAAGTACAGGCTAACACAGAAGGTCTTTGGCTAATGAAGTTCCCAGATGACTGCAAACTAGGAGCTATAATCGAAACTACTAATGATGTGGACATCCTACAAAAGGGCCTCACTGAGACAGATGCCTGGTGTCAAAGCCATGGCCTCAAGCTCAATGCCAAAAAGTGCATTGTCATCCCCTTTGGTAGAAACTCTGTACCCATGAACTACAACATAGGCTGTAGTATACTTAACACTGAAAGTGTGATAAGAGACCTTGGGACACAGGTGGACAGTAGTCTCTCCTTTGATAATCACATCACCACAGTAGTCAGGAAATCCTACTACATGGCACACCTCATCACAAAAGGTTTCTCATGCAGAAAAAAGGAGGTCATTGTTCCCCTCTATTCATCACTCATTAGATCCATTATAGAGTACAATGCCCCTTTTGGTATGTACCTCACAAGACATCTACAACAACTGGAAAGCCCGCAGAAATACCTCACAAAGAGGATTAGTGGCCTCAAATACATGCCCTACACAGACCTTATAAAAACACTCCAGCTTTACTCTGTCACATATCACCTACTCAGAGGTGATCTCTGCCTAACATACAAAGCTATGTCAAACACAGAGCTGATGGACATGCTCCACTTAAAGAAATCCCAATCCCTCCAAGCGTCAGCCCCAAAACCCTGACCGAAATACAAAAGGAGGGGGTGTATCCATTTTCATAAAGGATACCCACACCTCCAGGTTAGTGGCACAGCACGAGGCCTCAGAGACCATCCAAGTGCAACTAACAGTGGGCAAAGCTGCTTATCAGATCGTAGCCTGCTACAGATCACCTACCTTGTCTCAGGACCCTCACTCAGCATTCCTGAGAACACTGGAAAATATAAAGGTCCTACCAAACACCATGATATTAGGAGATTTCAACTACCCAAACATTGACTGGGAGAATTACTCAAGTACAAACTCCTTTGCCCAATGCTTCTTAGAGTTTATAAATTCAAACGCCCTGGAACAGCTGGTCACCACGCCCACTAGAGGTATCAACATACTGGACCTGATCATCACCAATATTGGGGATCAGTGTTCCACACCAGAGGTAAACCCCTCGCTGGTAAGATCAGATCATAAAGTATCACACTGGACATCCACATCCCGACCACACCACCAGTCAAGGAAACCACTGTGAAAAACTTTTCAAAAGCAAACTTTACACTTCTCAAGACCGCAGTGGAAAGTTTCAAATCCCTCTTGCTACAGGATAATGCTATCCAATCTGCAGAATCCTTTACAAGTGCATTCTATGAGCATCTACAGGGATGCATGGATCGAGCCATCCCAAGTAAAACCAAGACTCACTCCTCCAAAAAGTGGAAACCAGTCTGGTGGTCTTTGGCCATAAATAAGCTATACAACAGAAGGAGGAAACTACTACATGATAGAGCAAAATTCCAAAAAGGCATCACTGATCACTATTAGCAAGAAACTATGATCGCTCATAAAATCATCCAAGGCCAGTTTCTAAAGAAAAATTGCCAAGGAATCTAAAGATAACCACAAAGCCTTCTTTAGCTATATCAAACATTTAGGTGGCAACTCTCAGATATGCTCTGAGCTACTGCAAAATGGCAAAAAATACACTGAACCAACTGACATTGCCAACATCCTGGTGGACAAGTTCAGCGCAAACTTCACCCCCCCCTTACACCCAAAAGGGCCCATGTCCATCCCAGAAGAATGCAGAGCCCCAGACATCACAGACATGCAAGTAAAAACAGCCCTCTCCAAAGCTAAGAACACAGCATCAATGGGACCAAATGGTGTCCCAGGCTGCGTCTTACATGAGCTCCAAAAGGAACTAAACCCTCACCTAAATTCACTGTTCAGACTCAGCCTTACCACAGGCTACGCACCCAAAGAATGGCATACAGCAACAATCATCCCGCTCCACAAAGGTGGTGCCACAACAGAACCTGGGAACTATTGCCCTATAAGCCTGACCAGTCTGAGCGAATTATCATGGAACTCATAAACAGAGACATTGGAAACCTCCAGACACTGGACCCTACTCAATTCGGCTTTGTTAAAGGCAGATCCTGCCTCCTAAACCTAGCTGACTTCTTTGAAACAGTTACCAAGGCCATAGATGAAGCGAAGGTAGTCCACACAGCCTACCTGGACCCCACTAAGGCCTTCAACACCATTCCCCACTCTGGCATCATAGACAAGCTTACCAGCTTGAACATTAACCCCTATGTCATGAGATGGGTGGCCAACTGGCTCACGGATAGAATACACATGGTCAGAGTTGCAGGTGCCATGTCCGACTCTAAACCAGTCACAAGTGGCGTCCCACAGGGCTCAGTCCTGGGACCCCTCCTGTTCATTATATACTTCTCTGAGGTACAGGCAAGCATGGGAGGACTATGGCTGACCAAGTTCACAGATGACGGCAAACTGGGGGCCATAATCGACTCTCCGGCTGACATAGACATCCTCCAGAAGGGTCTTACAGAGACAGATACCTGGTGTCAAAACCATGGCCTCAAGCTGAATGCCAAAAAATGCATAGTCATCCCCTTTGGAAAAAACAAAGTGCCCATGAATCACCACATAGGTGGTAATCCACTAGGTATGGAAAATGCAATTAGGGACCTGGGGACCCAGGTAGATAGTAACCTCTCCTTTGATAATCACATTGCCAAAGTGGTTAGAAATTCCTTCTATGTAGCCCACCTAATCACAAAAGGGTTCACCTCTAGATCAAGAGAGGTCATTGTACCCCTCTACTCATCACTCATTAGGCCCAAAATAGAGAACAATGCCCCATTTAGTGTATACATTAATCGGCACAAGCAACAGCTTGTAAGACCACAGACGTACCTCACCATGGGCCTCAAAGAGATGCCCTATGCAGCTCAACTAAAGAAACTCTAGCTCTACTCGGTTGCTTACTGCCTGCTCAGAGGTGATCTATGCCTGACGTATAAGGCCATGTCCAACCCAGAATTAATGGACATGCTCCACCTCAAGAAAACCAAATCTCTTAGAGCCACACGCTCCATTGAATTAAACCTCAGCACAGCAATAAACAGGACATGCTGGAGGGATAGATTCCTGTCCCAGAGACTTCCCTCGCTCTGGAATAGAATCCCAGTTTATGTTAGGCAGGGCCCCTTGCTGCCTCTCTTCAAGAGGAATCTTGATGAGTGGATGGGAAATTGTAAATTTACCCCTGGGATCACTTCAGTGGCCCTGCTAGACAGAGGCCCAGGAAACTAAATTAAAAGGGAGGCGAAAGCCAACACATTCTGGCTAGGCTTATAAATGCCCTTGGGCAGATAGCCTAGTACCTACCTATGAACGTATGAACCTACATGCTCTAGGGACCTAAACCTTGTCATCACAATAAACAGAACATGCCGGAGGCATAGATTCCTGTCCCAGAGACTTCCCATACTCCGCAATAAACTACCTATCAATATCAAACAAAGCTCCTCATTAGCACTCTTCAAGAAAAATCTTGATGATTGGATGGGAAATAGGAAATTCACCTTGGGGATCACTTCTGTGTCTCTGCTCGACAGTGCCACAGGAAAATAAATTTCTTGGGTAGCAAAAGCCAGGGTACATTTTTGGCTGGGCTTGTATAGGCCCCAGGGCCGATAGCCTAGTACCTGCCTATGAACCTATGAACCTTTGAGCCTTGCCTAAAAAAGGTAATATGGGGACAGCAAGAGCATTGGCCAGTATTCAGGAGCATAGGGGCGACAGGTGCAAACCATCTGTAGCGAAACAACAAGGCTTGTCTATCATGTCATCACAGGCAGACAGAGACTGGATCCCCTTTGAATGACACCAGAAGTTCAGCCAATTGTTGAAGTTTATCATCTTTCTGTTATATTGTAGTATCATGTGGGTGAAGGTAAGATGCTACTCAAGGTCAGGGTCATACCAGCCTGGGCTACATGATCATAGAGCTAATATATATCTCTTGTCATGTTGTCCTGGGAGGTATGTCTCAGATCATTCACGCTGACATGTACAAAGAACACATCATATATGTACCTGTTCTGGAGTGATGTAAGTGCTTGTGTTATGTGGCAGATCATAGCACCTGACAGACAACTGACAGTAAACTTCCCCTTGTCCAGCCGAGTGAGTGGAACATCTGTGTGCCTGACTATGAAGTCACCTATTACTAGTGTGTTGGGTATGTTGTTTTGCCTGTTGTGAGGCACACTGCTTTGGTGTATTATGTGTTTTCTGGCGTGTGCTTGGTGGATGCATGTTGCTTGCTTGTCTGCTTAGGACACTCTCTCTTTTTCAGATTAATATTTGTATTCTCCGAGTATGGTAATGTGTATTTATGTGTATGTTTTGCTGGTGCTTATATTGTAGGTCTATGTGAGACAGTTGTTGTTGTGGTTGTATGACCCTACTCCTCCTGACTGTATTGTCCATTATTGGGTTGACAGAGCTTAGCCACCAGTTTGACCCTGTGTGTGCCAGCATGTGGTGCATCAACCCATAGTGCAACCTTTTTGGAGACTACTCACACCCCTTAAAAGTGGTATACTCATCTTTGTCAAGTCTGATGATGTCACCATCCTACAAATATACCTGTGGAAAGATGAAATCCCAGTAATGTGTATAGTGCATCGTGAAAATGCGTACTGCTGTAGTATCATAATGTAGTTATGTAGAGGTTCAAATCCTGCACTTGCCAACTGTGTGTGTCTCCCTGGGGAGGAGCAACCATTTTGGAGACTACTCACACCCCTTAAAAGTGGTATACTCCTCTTTGTCAAGTCTGATGATATCACCATCCTACAAATATACCTGTGGAAAAGAGAAATCCCAGTGATGTGTATAGCGCATCATGTAAATGCGTACCGATGTAGTATCATAATGTAATTTGGTAGGGGTTTGAATCCTGCACTTGCCAGCTGTGAGTGTGTGTATCTCCTTGGGGAGGAGCAGCCAGTTTGACCCTGTGTGTGCCAGCATGTGGTGCATCAACCCATAGAGCAACCTTTTTGGAGACTACTCACACCCCTTAAAAGTGGTATACTCATCTTTGTCAAGTCTGATGATGTCACCATCCTACAAATATACCTATGGAAAGGTGAAATACCAGTAATGTGTATAGTGTGTCATGTAAATGCGTACTGCTGTAGTATCATAATGTAGTTAGGTAGAGTTTAGAATCCTGCACTTGCCAACTGTGTGTGTGTGCCTCCCTGGGGAGAAGCAACCTTTCTGGAGAATACTCACACCCCTTAAAAGTGGTATACTCATCTTTTGACAAGTCTGATGATGTCACCATCCTACAAATATACCTGTGGAAAGGTGAAATCCCAGTAATGTGTATAGTGCGTCGTGTAAATGCATACTGCTGTAATATCATAATGTAGTCAGGAAGGAGTTTGAATGTTGCACTTACTGTGTGTGTGTGTGTGTTCCAGATGTGCGACACCGTTGATCAATGTGGAGTGGGTTTTGATTTTTCTAGTGTATGACATATCACAATGACAACTGTATGTGCATTACACATGTAAGATAGCTGTGGGGCAAATCCATATACTTACATGTGACCTCAATTATTTAATATGTGGGTACTCTGCTTTCTCCATGAACACATCTGTTATCTTTGCCAGAGCGTGCTGGCTATTTCCAGACCTTAGGTCACTTCTGTATGCTTGTGACAAGCTTAGCCACTGCAGTGATCCCTGGGCTATGTCTTCTGTTTCACATCCACTCATCACGGTTTCTATTGAAGAGTGTGAGTGAGGGTCTATGCTTGAGGTATATTTGAAACCTGTTCCAAAGCAAGCAAAGTCTGGCAAAGATGACTAATCATTACAGGTGTGCAACAACCCCTGTGGATATGCATGCAAACCCTTTATTGCTTATGTGCTCCACAGAGGGATTTCCAAAACCCTTTGGAAATGTGATTATCAAAGGAGAGATGACTAAACACATGGCTCTATGTATACACTAGTACCTGTTCCACATTTTGGGGGCTACTACCTATGTGGTACTCTGAGGATACTTAGTTTTCTAAAAGTGGATAACTATGCTTTCTTTGGGTTATAGCTTTACAGCATGAGTTTGACACCAGGTATCTGTCTCTATGATACCCTTTTGGAGGATGTGTATGTCATCTGGAGAATAAAGTGTAGCCCACAGTATGCATTTTCATCAAACGTGGGCAGACATATCCCTACTGTGTTTGCTTGTACCTAAGAAAGCTATATGCCAAACAAGAGTGGTCCCAGGACTGAGTGCAGGTGAATACCACTTGTTACTGGCATAGAATAGTACATGGAGGCTGCAAATGTTACTTTGTGTCCTACATCTGTGCGTCAGTTGTCAAGACATCATCTAACAATCGTTTATGGTCAGTCTGTTGAGGTTATGTATAATACCAGAATGTGGGATGGGTATGAATAGCTGGTGAGCTATAGTTTGGCGGTGTGACCTCCGCTCCCTCACCTATAGCCTTGTGAACTGGCTTGAAGTCTATTAGGTGTAGGAGCCATGATCTGGCCTTTAGAGAACCTAAGTGGGTATGGTGCAGTGTTTGCAGGTTTGTAATGTCTCTGTTAATGAGTTCCATAATGCTGTGCTCCATAGCCTTCCAGATAACATTTGTTTGGCTTATAGGGTGAGAGTTTCCAGGATCTGTTGTAGTTCTACCCTTAATCAATTTATGTTAACATTTGCACTGGGTGTGACGAGGGTGGATAGGTTTAAGAATAAGTATATTAGAGGGTCAGGCCAGATTTGAAGGTTAGTAGACCAAGCCAGATAGGCAGGATTAAGTTGGTTTGTACATGTGCTAAGGAGGGATGCAGAGTATATTGTGAAATAGATGCTAAGGATGAGGCCGCCATGTAACAGGAAAAGAGGAATGCCTAAGATGAGGTTTATGGCTGTGGTGAGAGAGTACATGCAGGTGGATGGTGTGACAGCACAAGATACAGAGGGCAGAAAGAAATGGAAACAGATGATCTACTGTGGCAACCCCTAATGGGAACATCCGAAAGGGGAAGAAGAAGAAGAAAAAGACATTGTAGCTCAACCCTTGTGGGCTGTGCATCATTCCACAAGTATGTAACCTGTATAGAGGCTGCATCTGGACAGAGTGTTTAGGTGAGTGGAGACTTCATATGTCAGCTTGTGTATGACACAGCCAGGAACACTGTCCAGTACCACTGCCACTGTGGTTTGGACTTTGGTAAAGAGATGTTTTAACTAGAGTGTCTGTGAATCATCAGGTTTTACATTCTTCAAGTCTGGAAATGTGGCCCTTGTGTAACGACAGGGTGGTGAAATCCACATTCAAACTGTCTGACAAGGAATTGGTAATGTCAGTCAGATAAGTGTACTTTGTGACCATTTTCATTAACTGTGACCCGATCTGAGATTACCCATATAGGTTATAAACAACACTAAAGAAAGCTTTAGTGTTGTCTTTGGAATCCTTGCCATTTTGTATTTTGAAGCTTGCCTTGTATGTTTATTGAGGGATTGTATTTTCCCAATGATACTGACCAGAGAGGTTATCCCTTCTTGGTATGTAACTCTTTTTTGGTACAACTTCACACCTTCTATTATATATTTAGTTTATGGCAGAGGTCCATGAGACTAATGCACTTTTACTGTATAAGTGAGAATTTCTTGTGTTTGTGATAGCATGGTCCATGCAACCCTGTAGGTGAACAGTATGCATTACTAAAGGATTATGCAGCTGGGACAGTGTTAACCTTAGTAATGCAAACCAATGACAGCAACAACAGCATCACCTACAGCACAGTGTCAACCCATGTCATACACACACATGTGTACTCAAGTTCCAAAATGTGTGTAGTACAATGCATACTGGCCACCAACAGAAACTATGGAGTGTTAACACTGGCCAATACAGGGCATGTCACCCTGCCCATGTGTCCAATATGCATGTACATGCAGACAGTGCACCTCCACCATGTTCACAAATGGACACCTGCAAACTTGTGTTGCACACACCCCACACTTACTGTCCACTGTATAACACATGCTGACACAACTACACACAGCCAAGTGGCACATGGGCAAACAAAACACAATTGGAATAAACACTGGTGAAAACAATACAACATTGCTAATTACAGCTTTAATGCATCATGCCTGCTCAGCTACACCTTCAAGGATATCATTACACTTTACTGCTGACGACATGCTACACATCCAACCATTGCTACACTTTATTAAAGTCACCCTATGCATCAGCACCATGTTAGCCTGTTCCTGCATCAGTGTTACAGATGACAGGAGGTGGCACAGGTTTCATCATATGCACAGGATGTGTTGTTGGTTTGCCAGAGGCCTACACTGAGCCATACAATTGACATGTGTGTGTGAGTGTGTGTGTGAGGGCCATGAGTACTGTTATGGGCCAATGTTGATGTCATGTGTGCGGGTATGTGTTTGCCCTAGGTTTCTGGTTTATGTGTGTGTGTCTGCATACACACAGTTCCACCATGTGGCTGCCATATACAGGGATTTGTGAGACACAAAAACAAACAAGTAATTGCTGTAATAAAATAAATAATATACAAAAATCAAGAGAAAGGGATAAAAAAATATATATAGAACGTTAATAACAAAAAAGCAAAAATAAAAATAAAAATAAAAATAAAAATGGATTTTAATCAAGTATTTTTAAGTATTGGTAAACTTGATGACAAATATTTATTATTGGGTTATAATGTTTTATAACTGAGTCAATTTTTATGTATATGTATGAATGACATGATTTTTACATCATTTCCTGTTTTTGTAAATAAAACCAGGATGTAGGGAGGCATCCTGGTTTTCTGAAGAAGTCCACGATTGAATAAAGTGGAAGAAAGCTTAATTCATCATTTGCCATTGTGGTCCTTCTATCCTTCGCTTCAGTCAATTTCAGTTTGTTGGATTTGTGAGACAGCTACAGACTGTACCTGGCAGTACCATCTCTGGCCATGGATATGGAACCTGTGCCTGGCAGGGGTGCTACAGACAATATCAGGTACTAATCCAGATTGGGTACTATCCAAAGAGGTTGACATATGTCCACTGGATCCAGGTCCCTGCTGGGACTGGCCAGAGCCACGTGCACGTGGTCTGCTAGGATGGTCTATGGACACCCCCCAACACTGCTGGGGCTGGGGCTGGTACTGGCACTACGGGAGCAGCTGAGATTTGCTGGACGTCCACGGTGACCTCCAGCTGCTGATGTTGCTGGCATACATCCACATCGACATCTCAACCATCCCGCACTGTCCTGACACATGGACATGACATTGTGGAGGACATCCAATGTCTCACCCCAACATCTATCAATGACCTCAGTGTAGTTATGTATGGCACCTACTAGGTCATGGATACTGTCATTTACAGAGGTGTTATGAGCTCTTTGTGCCCTTAGTCCCTGTCTGGTGTACTGCTCCATTCATGTCTTTGCCTCCATGACAGCCTGGAACATGCATGTGGTAGAAAGAGGTGTGGCACGTCTGCCAGGGGCATGATGACCAGCAGTGCTCTGACAAGAACCACTGGGCATTTGCCTATGTGGTACCATTCCAGACATCTGGCTATGGCTGCTGTGTCCTGATACATGTGCCATAGATAGCACACTGTCCTGACCAGTGCCAACTGTACACTGTCCCTCAGCTAAGGAAAATGGTGTTGATGGATGTACAGGCAGTATTAATGTGTGCTTGGATGGGGTGGAGACTTGTGTACTGTCAATTGGTGGCCCAACAACAGACCCTGACAATCCTGCCTGTGCCTCAACACACCTATCCTCATCATCACTGTCTGTCTCAGTGACATCAGGTTCCCTGTTGTACTGAACCAGCCCCACCTTGGCACCTGTGAGAGGAAAACAGGAAATACACTTTAAGACCTGAACATGACTTCAGACCACATGCGCACAAGCACACATGCACACATGCACACATACACACACACAAAAATACACTCCTCCCTAAAGCAGACACACACAACACCAGCAATCTCAGAACATACACAATAGCAGGTAATGGTGGGGTACAGTATCACAAGCCAAACAGTCATATCACACATGTCAGCATGCAGGACATGTGTTGCTCAACAGCTTGCAGTGCAAGTGTAGATAGTCCTTGTTACTAACAGTATACATGGCTTTGATGCATGTGTTTTGTTATTAGGTGATGGGCCTCCCCCTGGAACACAATGCATACATGGACACAACATTGCTATGCAGGTATTCATAACACTGTAATGTACTGTGCACCATAACTCACAGGTGTACATACCATTGCTGGATGTGTATCTGTGTGTCAAATAGGTATCCAATGCTGATTACAGCCTCTGTGTCTTTAGCAAATAATTGTGGACACACTTTTAGCACATGCATGATGAGTATTCACACAACATCATCAGTGGTGCATGGATAATTGATGGAATACCATTCCACCACATACCCAATGTACGGTACCTATGGTGAGTGTAGATCATATTGTGGACATGCCAGTCTCATCGATGAAATGGTATGCTAAAACACAACTGCATATTTAAACACTACACATACCCAATGTGTGTCAGATGACCTAGCCACTCAATAGCATCACAAGACATATATGTGTCAGTTGTGCAAATGGTGATTGGTATGCATATTGTTTAGAAGTAGATATGTGTGCACACACACACAACATCAAGGTGTATAGCAATGAAAGCTATGTGCAGTACTGTGGTTACAATAACTGGATGGGGTATAGTACCATAGGCCATCATCATGAAGCATCATGTGGTCACTCAAAGCTACAACTGTTTCCAAACCAGCACTAATCATGCTGTGCCGGAACTGTACTACCTTGGCTACATTCACCATTTCACTACCAGTTGTTACGTGAGTTTGTAAGGAGGCCAATAAGGAGCATTCCCTGACATGAATGTGTAGTGTGTTACAGAGTGTTTAAATGCCCCATGATAGGCCTCTACCCCTCAGGTATATTATGTGTAATGCGTGGATGAGATTTTGGATACTGGAGTGTGTCTTTACAGAGAGTTTGGGAATCCTTTATGTGTAGCATGTTAAAATGTTCTATGTATGACATAGATGTGTATGTTATGTGCATGTTGAGTATCAACTGTGCCTATCCAATGGTCACTACAATCTAGTCACATTTGTTTGAGATGGTCTGGATATTGCATGTGTTTGAGGCAGCTAATCACATTAGTGAGATGTGCGTGCTATTACACCAAACATGCACAGCATGCATTATGGGTAGGTGTGTCACATGGGTACATGGCCAACACCTTAACTATGACATGCACTTTTTATTTACAATAATAAATGTAGAACACACTCACCAGCATCTGTCCGCTGCCTTGATGTCACCCCAGAGGGACCTACATAGAGATGAGACAGTTTGTCACTGGCCACAACTGTGGCATTGCTACTGTGTGTTTGCAATCTTAAAGTACAACAACAGTTTACATTCACAGGGCTACAGATTATGTTCCAAATGATCAGTTTTGCACAACAACAGGCTCCACTTCATTGAACGACACACTCCACATCTCACATATGCATGATCTACTAATACAGATAACAGTAGTCTACAGATATGCCATATTACCTGCATGCTCCATGCGTGCTTGCTGGGTGGCTCCAACCTCCATCATGGTGTATGTCTGCTGCTGTTGTTGTTGGGCAGGTGCCACCAGGCTCAGGAGCAGCTCCACCACTCTGGTGAGGGGGGGTGGATATTAACACCACCTCCTGTTGCAAGCTGTTGTCTACGCACATCAGCAGCACGCTGATGGACATGTCTGAGAAGATCACTGCAGTGGTGGTGTACCTGCCCATATGTCCGGTTATGCAGGCCTACCTCATTTACCCTGCGAACAGCATCTTGCCACATTGCAGTATGCTCCTGCTGGTCCTGGCTGGTTCATGAGAACATGACACGGTAGTGCTGAATCATACTGCTAGTAATTATATCATCTTCAGCACTACTGTAACTGGGGTTCCTGTGATGGGCCATGATCCCTGGAAGACATAAATACAAAAATATGTCTGAGCAAGTCATATGGCACATTTAACATTATACAGTACAGATATCACTGAACTGCCATATATAGCAACCTATTAGCTAACCGAGAGTGAAACACTGTAACTGCCACTTATCACTGCTCACCCCACAACTGCTTGAAAGTGCCTTGTTCACTCTCTGTCTAATGAACCATGTTCTGCACAGCAACAAAATAAAATCACTATATAAGACTGTACAAGAGTACCTGGCACACTGTATGCAACACGATGCTCCACCTAGCCACAGCAGATATACATCAAGTTGATGTGTAAAGAAATATATCATCCATCACAATCAGTGTAAGGTCCAGTAAATGTATTACTATTATACCACACAACTTGTTAATGGCAAACCCATGGCCAAAATATGTGCACAATTGGGAATATAGGTCGCATACTGCTCTAGTACACTATGAATGTTGCTAGATATGCAGTTATATGTTTTACCACACATGTCAAAGGACATGTTACAGACATACCCACACACACATCAGGCATAATTACAGGACACAAACGTATGACAACCCAGATAAGCTTTCAGTGTGTATTATACAGTACTGTGTGTCAGTACTTACACAACCTTAATCTTGAGAAATGTAATCTGTGATGAATACAGGGACCACACAAAACAGTGGATGCAAGCAATGTGGACATACACCATACTTTGCTGTACAGGCCCAGAGCTTCAAGTAGCACTACAGTACACACAGGATTTGGATTCAGCATTGGTACCAATCAATAGTCATAGATGTAGTGCTTTAGCCTCCAATGACACATCCTAGTTAAAACCAAGGGACTTAATCACACTGTATGCAATAGCTCTTGTTCTGCCTAGCAACAGAATACACAGCTTTTGCTAGGATCAAAGCAAGGACCCATAATACCATGACATAAAATTTTCCCACTAAGCTATCCCACAGATTCATATCTTTGACATATTCACAAACATATTGACCATCACAGTCTGTCAATAGTACAGATAATCTATTGAAACAATTAGATGTAGGTGTGTATGAGTATATATAACTATATATATATATATATATATATATATATATGTGTGTGTGTATATATACATATACACATCCATTGGTCTAAATATACATATACATACATATGTAGGCACATATACATTTCACCTTTCATAGTGAGAATATCAATTATACAAAGGAAGTAAGGTGTACAGTAATGTAATAAAATCGCACAGTCTTGGGATAAATGCACTGTAGGTGTTGACAACCCAAGTAGCTTTAGCAGGCCTTACTGGCTTCAACATTGCAAACTGAACAAACCACCCACAGTGTTTAACCACCACATGTCATATACCAGCACTGTATGCTGTCTTGTTTGTCACACACTAAAACCTACATACAAATATGCACATACTAACCTTCACCAACATATATATCTCCACCGTTTACAAACAGTTTCAATATGTCCCCTGCTCTATGCACATATACAGATGTGAATATATATGACACATATATATTTCTCTGTATGTGTGTGTGACATACACACACAAGGTCCACATTGTTGTAAGTCCCTGGACCTCACAGCTGAACTGTTGGGCCTTGCTGCAACACAAACAGGTGTCACATATGAACAAACACTAACATTAGGGGAGTATATATGGCTACAGATGCTAGATAAGCATACTAGACTGCTGCGGCAGTTGCCAGTGCTAAGCTACACTTTAATATGACTATCATGCATGTGTTGTTCTGTCACACCCATGTTTATATAATGTCAGCGCTAATCCCCCCAACAGCCATTGGCCACACTACTGTACAAAACACAGATAACATGGATCAGATCTTTGACATTTATTGCTGAGCTAAACATTTCACAGGTATGTCCCACTGCCCACAGGTACACACAGTATTGTCCATAGCAGTAGTTAAGCAGAACATCTGTGCATAAAGAAGTACTGCTGCCACATATGAATGGTTCACATTATGTAGACTATTCTTCAATAACATCTACTACATGCCAGTAAATACATATGTGTCACATACCTTTCCTTTGTATGATTTGGTAATATTTCTTTTTCTTTTTCCTTTTCTCTGTCTCTCTCTCTCTCTCTCTCTCTCTGTCAGTCTCTGCAATAGAGTGATTGAGTTTGTTGGCAGAGATTGCAGCCTGCTTTTGTAGGAATTTGCACATGAGCATGTGATGGCCTCTGCACCAATTAGTGGCCACCATTTGCTAATTGTATGCAGCCTGCTGTGTTGTAATTGCAGTAATCACTGTCATAGCAACCCAGTACTATAAATTGCTAACTCATGTAGTCGTGGCCCTTTCACCTTTCCAGGATGGAGATCGTCCTTGTTTGCTGTACACATCATTGTTTAAGACAGAAGGTTGGTATAGTTCTTATATCAGAAGCCAGGGGTGTAGCCAGAGATTTACATTTTGTACTCAGACCTAATGTTGCTGCTTCCAGTACCCACTTGTCAGTGTAGAAATGTACTCACCCCTCAAAATGCTACCCCAAGATACATGGAAAGATGTACTTTCTTTTCAACTGTTACAATTAACTGCCATACAAAGCTAGTTATTGAGATGTATTCCTTTGGTGGCCACAGTGGTGCAGTGGTTAGCATTGCCGCCTCACAGCAAGAAGTTCTCCGGTTCGATCCTCGGCTGGGGTGCCTTCTGTGCAGAGTCTGCATGTCCTCCCTGTGGTCGCGTGGGTTTTCTCCGGGTGCTCCGGTTTCCTCCCACATCCCAAAGACATGCTGCAGATGGATTAGACACTCTAAATTGACCCTAGGTGTGAGTATGTGCATGTGTGTGCCTTCTGTGGAAGTTGGGCGCCAGGCTGGCAACTCGACACTGTAAAAACTCCACTGCTAATCATGAGCGGACAACATGATCCGCTGTGGTGACCCCTAACTGGGAAAAGCCAGAAGAAGAAGATTCCTTTGGCACAAGAATTGTTTGTGAACTGCTATACTGTGAATATTCATTTACTCAGTTCTAAACAGTTTGTGCTTTTTTAGTGTTGATATTAGCACAAGCTGCTCAGAAAAACTGGACACATTTCAGTACTGTGAGTATACTTACCTACATCCTTGGTAGACCCTGCACACATAGGTATATTCTACATTTGGGTAGGGTTGCAGAAGTACTGAGAGCATAAGTACTATTGTGTGGATTTTATCTTGCTGGACTTACAGGGTTGCTGTGTACATGTTAGTTTATCAAGGCAAGTAATCTGTCTGCGTAACTCCCAACTGTGGACCTATCCACATGATAGCCAGAGAATAACCTGTTATTTTTTGTCTGTGCACCACACAGGTCTTTTTAGCAATAGAGCAATGGCATTCCTACAGTTGGTTGCTACCAGTACTTGGCTACTTCCATTTGTATTTCAGTGTTGTATTCCTACATAAGGGTATGCTTCTGAAACTCCTTCCAAAGCTATTTGCAGTGTGTAACAGCAGAAAGGCTGACATGCCTATGTGTTTCTGCCTCTGCCAGACCTCTCAACCACTCAGGTACATATTTGAATAGACTCAGGGAAAAGTCAAGAAAAAGTCAGGGACAATCAGGGACACCTTTAAAATAGTAGTGCCATTAAGTTGAGACATTGAGAGAATCAGAGCATATAAATTAATACACCTTTTCTGAAGTAAAAGAAGTGTCTAACTCTTAATTATTGTCATTATTCATTAAGTGTAATATCTGGCCAAAGTCAGTAGTTTTCGGAGGGATTCAGAGGGACAGAGCTAAAATGTGTTTCAAAATCGGGGACATCCCTGAAACTTAGGGACAGTTGGGAGGTATAGCCTCTGCCCTAAACAGATATGCCAGTGTTTGTCCTGCTGTGATACTGTGTGGGGTTGTAAAGTGATGGTGTAACATTATTTCCTGCTACATTGGCTGCTTCTTTTATCACAGTCATGTAATGTAATCCCACAACAACTGTTGGTCAACATCCACAGAACAAGTTGCGTGGTATGGTATTCCTATTTTTCCTTTACATTCACTCACTCTGATGCATGATATATTTATTTAAGCACCAACTTGATGTATATCTACCGTGGCTTAGTGGTACTTCATGTTGTGTAGTGTGTGCAAGGTCCGGGGTTCGAGATTTACAGAGGTGTTTTATTTTGCTCCTGAGCAGAACAAGGGCCCTCACATACAGAGTGACTAAGGCACTTTTAAGCAGTTGTAAGTGGGTTTGTGCAGGTTTGCGCATTGCTGCTCATTGCTTAGCCAAGCGCAAACAAGCGCAAACAAGCGCAAACTCGCGCAAACACACTAACTACTGCTTAATAATGCTTACTGCCGCTAACCCCCGTGCTCATTTCTTTGAAAGAAAAGAAAAATGGGGAGATAGGAAAGTGGTGAACAAGGGGCACAAAGAGGGAAAGACAGTATGGAAAATAGCTCAGGATGTGCAGGATGGGTGTAGGGAAGGTCCATAGCTGCCCATTTCTTCAACAGCAACAGCTGTGCATATGCAATAAATTTGGAGGTAGATATGAAACCTTCAACCCCTGAGAGAGGGTGAGTACAACAAAGTATGTTGTAATGCCAATTAAATAACATTTCATGTGTCAAGTGGACATGTGTGCAAAATGGGCTGCTATGTATGGGGCGTAATTTTTTTTTTTTTTGGGAGCAGATCGCCCTTTTTTTTCAGGTGAGAGTGGAATGTGGGGTAGGGGAAGTAGGTATATTTGGGGAGGTAGTTTGGGGAGTTAAACAGACAAGACAAACAAGACACATACAGGGGTGGTATATGACACATGTGGTGGGTGAACACCTTTGACAGGGAGGGATGTTTGGAAATCGCAAGCCCATGAGCCTCCAGATGGAAACAATGGGACTGAGGTCCCCACCTATAGGCAGTCACCACTGCACCTTCACGGCCCAGAGGGTGGCTATGCTGGGGGCTGTGTAGGAGGGGCAGGCTGACCCAGGAGTTGTGCCATTCGAGCCTCGAGCTGGCATAGAGGTTCTGCAACAGAATGTTCAATCTCTCTACGCACCACAGCCCTGACCATTTGAAGGGTGATAGGTGGCCCTCCTCTGCCCATGCTTGCATGGGGGGGGGGCCAAGCCCCATCCCCTGCAGCGCTTCCACCCTAAGTTGGCACAGGGCCAATGGAGGAGGAGGTCCCAGGCTGGGCACTGGATCTGCTGGTGCCAGGTGCCATGGCCAGCTATGTGGGTCCGCTGGGACCGGCCTTCCCATACAAACTATGTTTTGGAGAGTTTAATAAAGATATGGGTTAGTAACAGTCAACAGCATTCCCAATTAGTTATAACAGCATGCAGAAGTATTCCCATTAACCCAACACACCAGATTTTTAACAGTTGAAAAGCAAACATAACACATGCATATATAGAACAATAGTGGACATTATAACAGCATGCTGGTTGAATTGATGGCAAGAGGCCACCAGTATTGTGGTATTTTAACAGGGCACATGCATAAAAATAAATGCAAATATTTATAAACCAATAGGACATATGTCCCAATAAATGTTTTGAGATTAGACATACCGAATGAGGTGTGGAATTACATTTTTTATGCACATATAGTAGGGTGGAAAAAGCTCAGTTAACAACTTATATATCCTTCTAATTTTTACTACATTCCTATTAACTGCAGTTATATGTCCCTTACATGTATTATTACACTACCCAATGTCCTTATATTGTGCAACTGGATTTTGCTAGATCATTATATACATTAGCTGCATCTTACATACAAACTGTCCAAGATGCAGATGTTACTGCTACATATTTTGAGAGTTGCTCACACACACTACTGCTAATATGGTACACTGACAGCTCTACTTTCATATAATTATCTAGATATGTTCAGGTGAAAGTATCAGTTATATGTTAACAGCTCCCTACATTTCTGGCAGCACATTGACATTTCTGGGGAACACAATACCAAGCTACTCATGTGCCAGATTAACCTGTACATGCTGGGCATGAACCAACAGTTGAGGGTTGTAAATATGCATAAAAGCTACCGGCACTCCCTTCATCCACGTTATATGGGCCTACCCAAATGTGGGTTGACACTGCTTAATACAACACTACTATTTGTAGAATGCAACAGTACAATAACATATCAAAGTAAATGACACAGACGCACTCCAGGAATTATACATTTATGAAAGGATTATTACACTTTTATTTATTGGGTTAAAACACTTTTTGAAGGCTCTCTCATTTATTTTATATAACAGTACATGCAGAATAATGACTAACCTGCCTGATGATGCAGCCTTTACAGCCTATCTTCATGGGCTTGCTGATTCATAGCCCGGACACCTGCAGCTGTGAAGTAAATGCAGTGATATTGAGACATACCTATCCATAGTATAGACAAGCATAGCAATTCTTAACTACTTAATACAATCTCTACTTACTCAGTACTGGGGCATTAGGCATCGCACGGGACTCCTGGATCCACTGGTCCAGTAGATCCTCCCTACGTCATTTCAGGTCAGAATAATGGTGCCTGACCTGCTTACCAGTCCGAGGAACACCAGTGGCACTGATGAGATCACGAGCAAGACTGTTCCATGCCTCCATTTTATATTGGGTACCCTGGTACTGGCCACACAGGAGTCTTTCCTCATGATTGTGGACAAGGAGCCAAACCATTACTTTGGACTCCTCAATGCCCCAGCATTGTGCTCTAATTCGAGTGCCTTCTCCAACACCGGCCATGCTGACTGCAGAAGGAAGCTACAACCAGTTATAGCAAGTATTCCCACCTGTGGAGCTTAAATATGCCTCATTTCCCGCACTTATTTGTGATTGGCCAATTTTGAAAAAACTCAGCTGTAGACACACCTGCTTAGCTGATGTTGGCAATGTTTAAAATTACTTTGATAGATATGTGTCTGTTGAAAGTGCATGTTTATGAAATGCTGTCATGACTTAGTGATTAAGTACTGTGACTATAGTGCTCAGTATCCTAAGTTCGAGCCAGCCCTGTCACTGCTTTTTATTTTCTTACTGGGCAGACCTGACTGGTTAAGGCACAGTAAAGGAGGTGTGGTCATGTTTAACCAACTTTGTTCAACTTTTCCCGACTTTGCCCAATGTTGCTCAACATTGCTCGACGTTGTTCGATGTTGCCCGATATTGCGATGGTTAGCGCAGTGCACAGCTATGTGCAAATACATTGTGATTGCACTGGTTAGCATGGTGGGCAGCTACGCGCAAAGATATTGCACTGGTTAACGCGGTGCACAGCTACGAGCAATTGGATTTAAGTATGCTCAATACTGGTAAAATGTGCTTAACAGTACTTTATATTGCTTAAAATAGGGTACTCATGCCTCAGAATACATAACCATTTCACTTTCATACATATATGTATATATATATATATATATATATATATATATATATATATATAAATAATTCGTTCACTACTATTTTCAATGCTTTTTGCAAAACTTATAGATATAAAATGTCAGGAAATAATTTTGTATACAGATTTCCAACAGAAAATGGGACGTGCAGTAGTGGGGCTCGAACCGGGAATGCCTCCTCGTTGTGCAAAGGCTCTAACCACTACACTATCACTATTTTGCTTAATTTGCATATATTTTTTCTTATTATCCTCTTCTGGTGTCTAAGCTGCTAACTGTAGCCAAGCAATGGGCAAACCCGCGCAAACACAAGCAAATACAGGCAGCTAGATTGGATGAAATAAAAAAAAATTAAAAAATCTTTCTATTTTTAATTTTGTCAGTTGTTTAACATATGGGGGAGTGTAGTGTTACATTGTGCACATGTGAGCGTACTCGCTCATGTAACTTGACATTGTGGCATTTCTTCATTGCAGCGGCATGGATTTTTGGACTGCTCAGCAGTCCGACACGCCCCCCCCTACACTCGTCCACGCTCCGTGTAAGCTTTAGAGTTGAGGCAGCGCACCCTCATTAATATGCATGGTGCGGTGCCGTCATACTCTTAGACTGGCGCTTCTGTGTAAGACTAATCTAGTCTTACATGGAAGATTAGTAAATCCTGTGGTAAATCATTTCATGTAATTTACTGTTTCTTACTGTACACAATAAACTTGTGCTTGTATTTATTACATGGATGCTCATTTGGTTCTGTGAAAATCCTCCCAAAGGAAGCACTACATGAGCAAGATTTCTGGTGATTTTATGACTGATAACATTTTATGGATGTCAAATAACATGGACTTGTTTTTTGTTTTTTTGTTTTTTTTTGACAATGACCAGCAGTTTACTGGAGTTTAGCCAATATCTGTAGAAGGTCCTTTTGAATTTGAAATTTTATGATGTGAGGAATCAGATCAATAGATGACCATATAATCTGCATAAAGAAGTAGGAATAAATGGGTAGGTCTAGTGGGAGTATAACACCCCCGTCAGGATGTACATGAGCAGGCATATGCAACAAATGGAACATCCACAGGGATTCTTCTCAAAGAGAACAGGGCATAAACAACATGTCCTACACAGGCCACTTCAAAGCCTTATCTCTGGACTCTGACTCCTACAAAAAGCTTAGAGGCAATCTATGTCTGGCCCGCAAGACATCCTCTGATCCTGCTTAGATGGAACTGCTGCACATCTGCAAAACAAACTGCATCAGAGTTACCCAATCATTGGACCTAAACCTCGTCTGTTACATAAATAGGGCATGTTGTAAGGCTAGGTATGTGTCTCAGCACTACTCCTTTGTCATAAATAGGGCCTGTTGTAAGGAAAGGTATAGGGCATGTTGCAGGGACAGGTATGTGTCTCAGAGACTACTCCTTTGTCGCAAACAGGGCATGTTGTAAGGACAGGTACAGGGCATGTTGTAAGGACAGGTATGTGTCTCAGAGACTACACCTTTGTCATAAATAGGGCACATTGTAAGGACAGGTATAGGGCTTGTTGTAAGGACAGGTATAGGGTATGTTGTAAGAACAGGTATGTGTCTCAGAGACTACTCCTTTGTCATAAATACGGCATGTTGTAAGGACAGGTATAGGTCATGTTGTAAGGACAGGTATATGTCTCAGAGACTACATCTTTGTCATAAATAGGGCACATTGTAAGGACAGGTATAGGGCTTGTTGTAAGGACAGATATAGGGCATGTTGTAAGGATAGGTACATGTCTCAGAGACTACTCCTTTGTCATAAATAGAGCATGTTGCAAGGACAGGTATAGGGTATGTTGTAAGGACAGGTACATGTCTCAGAGACTACTCCTTTGTCATAAATAGAGCATATTGTAAGGACAGGTATAGGGTTTGTTGTAAGGACAGGTATAGGGCTTGTTGTAAGGACAGGTATAGGACATGTTGTAAGTACAGGTATATGTCTCAGAGACTACTTCTTTGTCATAAATAGGGCATGTTGCAAGGCCAGGTATAGGGCTTGTTGTAAGGACAGGTATAAGGCATGTTGTAAGGACAGGTATGTGTCTCAGAGATTACTCCCTTGTCATAAATAGGGCATATTGTAAGAACAGGTATAGTACATGTTGTAAGGACAGGTATGTGTCTACTACTCCTTTGTCATAAATAGGGCATGTTGTAAGGACAGGTATAGGGCTTGTTGTAAGGACAGGTACGTGTCTCAGAGACTACTCCTTTGTCTGGCACAGGCTTCCCATCCTTGTGAAGAAAAGTTCTTCCCTAAACTAATTCAAGTGTAACTTGGAGCAGTGGATGGGGAATCAGAAATTTACCCTTGGTATAGCATCTGTGTCTCTAATGGACAGATACAGCATGTAAATCCCTGACCACCCAAGTCCAAGCCTATATAGATCCCTTAAAATAATCCCAAGATAGTAAATTTTGTCAGGCATATTTGGGAAGCAAGGCTAGGCTTAATAAGGCACCTAGGGTGGTTGGCCTTGTATACACCTATGAACCTATAAACAGCTGCTTAGGGTTCCAGAGATACCAATGCATACAAATGGTCCTTTATTTGCCGAATGACAGTTGTGTCTGCATTTTCTGCAGTAAGTAAAATATATTGAAGGTGTGAATAAAACTCTGTTAAGAGTGTGTCTAGCCCGCATCTATCATGAATGAAATCAGCACTTCCAACTCAGAAATTTTGGTTCTTTTATCAGAAAATAATGGATTGCTCTCTACTGATGAGGAGGCAGAATAGTTTACGTACCTTTAAGACTTGTTCATGAGTGAAGGTAGGGAGGATCAATGGACTGACCAACAGTTGGTCCACCACAGCAGTAATGTAGGTGTCGTACTGGACTGTAGAGGTGAAGTACAAGCTGAGTCACTGACTGAATATTATAATTTCCCTGACACTCTATATACCCATCCTCACATCTGGTCATGAGCTTTGGACAGTGAACAGCAGGAATATACCATTGATACAAGTGGCACAAATTAGGTTCCTATGCAGGGTTGCTGGGCTCACTCTTCCTGAATGATTAAGGATCCTGGAAATCAGGAAGGAACTCAGAATACTGTCACTGCTCTTCTGGGTTAAAAGGCATCAGCTTACATGGTTTTGGTACCTAGTGAGAATGATCCTGGGCACTTCCTGTGGGAAAAGTACCTGGAAATATAGACTGAATGGAAGCCCTAAGGCACAGACAAGACATGTTTTTGAGGGTGGGAGGTTGGCATAATGGTTAAGGTGTTTACCTTACAGATACAAGGTGCAGGGTTTGATTCTCACATGGGGTAATCGGTTTGGCTTAAAATGGCCCACAAGGGCAGTTAGCCTAGTACTAATCTATGAACCTATGTAGAGACTATTCCCATTATCTTCTAGGTGAACCTGGGGATTCCATAGGATAAACTGGGACCTGTTGCTAGGGATAGAGAACTTGATCTGCTTAGCTCCTGTCACTGTGATTCTCACTGGTTAAAGCAATTTATTAAGTGGAAGACCGGATGAATGCAATGCTATTTTCTTTAACTTAAGCATGTTTTAATAGTCACACATACAGGGCAATGAATTTTTCAGAAATGTATGTTATTTGCTTTATTTACATCTAAATTGTCCTAAATTACTTTTTGATAAAAGAATATACTTAGATTCAATCATAATGGTGCAATGATGGCCAGAAAAATGTAGTCTTAGATTTTTGTCTGCACTTTTCTTAGTGGAATCACATATATCATTTTAGAGTGATAGGATTTTAGTATTTGTCATAGGAAATGTCAGTATGAACATCTATGCATGTTTTATGAAGCTAGATTTTAGCTGTGAGATAGGTATTGGGCCCTTTCATCTTTATTTAATGACTGCTACTTGATTATGCATGAGTGATATTTAATTATCTGCTTAACACATTTCTCCCACACAGCAAAATTAATTTTCTTATGTTACTTCCTACAAAATCAGAGCAACATTACTTCTTGATAGCATCATATCAATGACTATCATGGTGTCATATTTTTATAACTGTAGTCTGTAAGTTAGCATTGTGGATTAAGGCTATGAAATATTAATAAGCTACTGTTTGTAGTCAAGGGTATATGATTTGATTTTTCCACCTCTGTTTGCATTCTGTGTTACTCAAAGCAAGTTACTAAATCAAACAGTGCTCCTAAATTGCACCTGAAAAGGGACATCTGACAAAAAGAAATTGATGAGCCTTTCAACCTCTTTCATTTGTAGCTTTGGAGAAAATAAATAAATAAATAATTGTTTTTGCACTTATATAATTTGTTATTAACTACCTACCATAGAATATGGTCAGAAAGAATCAGTGTGCTTCACCGTATGCTGTTCAAAAAACATGAAAATCATAGTGTGCCACAGAATTTGATTATTAGCTGAGATGGATGCACAGAAAGAGAAACCTCTTACCCATTAAACTGATGCACTGTTGCTTGTTAGAGGATAACAGAGAAGGAGGAGTTAAGTTCAGTTTCATTTTTGTATTTGTATTCCTTTAGTAATAAGCAAGGTGTTGTAATTAGCCATGATGTGTCCTGCTTCTCAGCCTACGCAGGTTAACAATATTTGTCAGGCAGTTTAGCAGATGAGATTAAGGTAATCCATTTCATATTACTCTTCTGGGTTTGATTCCCTCCAACTCCTTCTGAGACTCAGAGCAAGTCACTTAACTAGACAGTACTGCCTGTAAAACAGGAACTTGACATACTGTGCTTATGTAGCAAACAAATTAATAAAATAAACTGCTACAAAGATGACCTTGGAATTGGACATACAGAGACTTAATTGCTGTTTACCAGAGGGAAAAATATAGTAAAGGTGTGATAAAACACTTGGAAGTACAGCTAGATGAAAATCTGGGGACATTAAAAATATTCGTTTAGAAAACATTTTTAATAAAAACAAGAAACATTAAATAAAGTCTGAGTCTGGAAGACAGGTATACTGTCAGAAATAATAGATTTATTCAATACATTGGGAAGATCTAAGAGCAACTATCTGTAGATGTGGTGACAAAACAAATAGAGATGACTGGGGAACTACCCTTGTGTCACCTTAAAGGAAAACTCCACCCTAGAACTAAATGAATTGTTTTATTTTCACTTTATATTTGTTTCCTGACATATTTTAACACATCAGAATCACTCTGTTTTATTTGTAATTTTAGCCTGTTTTCCACAACATGGCTACCAATTGAGCTTGATGTATCAGTGTGATCTTGTGTTCCCTCAACCCTTTCTCTTTCCCATAATACTTTGTATGACTTATGCCAGACATAAGGAAGTAACTTTGAAATTCCATAACATTAACATATTATGGGATTTGGGAGGGTCACTGTTATTTTCTTTACCGTCTGTAGTAGGACTGCTTCTTTTCTGTCTCAAATTACTCTCATTTGTTTGGCTCAGACATTATTTTACGCTATACTTAAAAGTTATCCAGCTACAGCCAGAAAAGTAACTAAATTGTAGGTCTTTGTTCAGTGTTTCCTTTTGTAGTTTAAGATGAATTGAGCCTCTTCTCAGAGGTGTTAAAACTGTCACTGCACTGAGAGACCCTTGCAGAATCAGTTCCTCAGACTACAAAAGAAAACCCTGAACAAAGACCTGCAAATTTAGTTACTTTTCTGGCTATAGCTGGATAACTTTTAAGTGATGGGAAAATAGCATACCTAGCAAGTGTATTTATGTTCAAACCAAGAAAAAACACTGTTAGCAGCAGGAAAAAGTCAGCCCAACTCTAGAAAATTTGTTATATTAATTTATTCGCAGGTAATTCCAAGATTCTGATGAAGTCCCTGTTATATGGGGGATGAAAGCGCTCAATCTGATTTTTTTATCTTGAAATTATTTGTGAATAAACGAATATAATGAATTTTCTAGAGGTGGACTGACTTTTTCATGCTGCTAACAGTGTATTTCTTGGTTTGAAGTTGTGGTTGAACACTGTGGTCATGTTTTTGGTTGTTGAAGTGTATTTATGTTGCCAGCACTAGAAAAGGAATTATTGTGTGTGTGTGTGTATATATAGACATATATATATATATATATATATATATATATATATATATATATATATATATATATATATATATATATAAAATGTTTATATGGGATTCTAGATTAAACCCAGTAAAAAGAAGAATTTTGTATGCAAAAAAAAAAGAGGAAGGATGTTTAGATTTATATAACCCAGTGGTATATGCTGTTTCATTAAATTTGTACAAAGCGCTGAAGTGGGTAAATGAAAAAGATAAGCATGATAAATTTTGGGGTATGATAAAAAAGGGAAAAAGAGTGTATAAAATGAAAAAAAATAAAATGTTACCAACAAAAAATATTTTGTAAAAAATAAAAACTGATGATATAGAAAAAGGTAGAAAAGTATGGTATAAGAATATAATAATAAAATATTACTATGTAAAACCATGAGGAAAAACAGATGAAAAAATTAAAGTTACAAAATAAGAAGGTAATGGCGTCATCAGAAAGTAGGATGTCAAGATTTTTTGTGGAGACTGGTAACAGATTAATTGCCAGTAGAAGGAAATACGCCATATAAAAAAGCTATAGGATATGTTTGTATTGTCAAGAAGAAACTATGGAACATGGGTTTTTGAAATGTAAAAGAGTAAAAAAAGTTATGGGGAAAACTATGCAAAGAAGATTTTTTTCCGAAGATATAAAAGAAGTAGATAAAATAAACATGGACATGATTAAATATGAATATTATAAGAATAGAAGTAAAGAACATATTAAAAAATAGATAAAAAGTTATTTTATATTATATGGAATGAAGTTGAACTCCGGTCCGCTAATGATTGGCAGTAGATTTTTACGTGCCGAGTTGCCAGCTCTGACGCACAACCTTCAACGAAGGTATGCCCATTCACGCATGTCTCCACACAGAAGACACTCTAGCTGAGAATTGAACAGGACAACGTCTTACTGTGAGGCGACAAAGCTACCGCAGCACCACCACCGCAGTATGGTTATATGGAATGAAGTAATAAATAAAATTACGTTTAATGGCAAATAGATTTTAGCAACAATATTAAGAAAAATTGGACGATGGTTATGTAAAAAAAGATTTGAGATCTAATATGGATGAAAATTTAGTATGATTGTAAGGGAAATTATAAATATGTGTAAAGAGATTTGTATAGTTATACATTTGTACATTTATAAATATTTGTAAATATTTCGCAAATAAGAGTTCTTTTTGTATATAAATAAAGGACCCCTATTCTTTTTGATAGGTGCTGTGGGATCTATTACATCCAACTGAGCTACCACCAACTCGGGTAGAAAAGGCCTTGGTTTAACATCTCATCCAAATGACAACACACTCAAGAGTGCAGCACCCCCATTATGCTGCACTGCAGTGTCAGCAATTGATCTACATGGTGTGGAAATACAACCCACAGCCTTTTGCACTAAAAGCAAATGTGCTATCTGTTGCACAGCTGACACTGCTAGATAATAAATTTACAAATCTACATTAAATAAAACATAAAAATAGTGCCTGCATTTCAAGACATGAATATGTTAGTTTAGAATACCAACCATGTCCTGAGGTAGTCTTATTTACGGCAGGTCTAAATTTGATTAGGGAAAATGCCTCAAAAACTTCAGAAAATAAGATGATACATTTACTCTTGAGAAAGAATATTTATGACTGCTGGTCTTGCCTGATTTACTTTGCTACTTTCTGCTGTGACTGAACTACTGTGGACTGAAACTGAACACTAAAAAGGGTGGGATTATGAAATCTGGCAATAATTACATCTCTACTAATCTATAATACCTGCTACAGTGGGAGTTATGCAGAAATTTACTCCTGACTGACCAGGACTGACCCATCAGGTAAAACCAAAGAGATCAAATGCATAGGCAAGAAGATAATAAACCCAGCATAGCTCAACATGTGACAAAATCTTACCTTTTAAAGTTTTGGCAGTATCAGCTTTTGAGTACTAAGTGTACAGAGGCATGTAGTCCTATAGTCAGATAACAGGAAACTACTATAAGTCAGTCAAAAAAACACAAGATGAACCATCACTCTCCTCTCCACTGTAAGAAGTAAACTGGATGTGCAACATTTTTTGCATGTACGGTCTGGAGTCTGAGCCCCTTTACATTCTCCTGACTGCAGTCATGTTCTAGCTCTGCCAACTTTCTTTAGAGAAGTAGCCTTCCCATAAACAGCAAATAGTCTAATCCTTCTATCCACACTCTACATTTCATCCTTGGCATACTTGAGGAGGTGTTTTTTGGCTTTCTTTTCCTTCTTAGTGTTACTCGTTTAGATGAGAATTATGGAATGCTATTGCATGACTTACTTGGAAGTTATGCAGTGTTAAACCCCTGATTCATACATGCTTTCAGTGATTTATTTGGAGGAATTAGGGTTGTATAAAGCATGATATGTTCGAATATAGCCTGAATGGCACTGTTTTGACAGAATATAAATCTTTTTTGGGATTCATGTCTTCTCAAACTTTTCAGAACTATATTCTTGCTTTTTATTTAATTGGGTGCTCAATGATTAGCATGCTAATTTACAACTGTTAATTCCTTTACATGACAGTATTTTGATACTTTTTTGCATATGAAGTTAAATTCTCTTCTTTTTCAATAGATGATCTTAAACTAGAATACATTCACAGAATATTTATCACAAGACTAAAGTAGCTTAAGTCATTTAACTTATTGCAAGTATTAGCAATTTAAGGCTTTTGTCAGTTCAGTACAGATAACTATACGGTTACATATTTTGGGCATTTGATGTCAGCATTGAATATGTACTGAAAGATGTTATGGGTTTTCATACTGTTGAGTATACTTTTTAACTTGGTCATACATTTTCAGAGTCTATCATGAGGTGCATCTCACAAACAAATAAATGTCCTTCAGCCTTCCCTAGAAATCAAAGATGTACTTTAGGCCTCCCTGTGATAACAACCCACCCCTGCTCTCCACATACAGATTGAAATATTCAAGATCTGTCTTACTATGATATTCTTTTATCATTAATTTGCATTCAACTACACATTTCGCTGACTGTTTTTCTTCTGCCTTTGGCATGACACTATATAAAATCCAACCAGACTATTAATGTTTCTAGTACACCATATTTTCTGACTTGCCTGGGCTTCCAGTAAAACAGATGCAGGCCTTCCAGGGTGCCTGTGATTAACATTTAACAGACACTGAACAACATGGAATTAATATTTATTTGGTGTTCTTAAACACTTAAGTGTAAGGTGTACCATTTTAATGTTAGAATTCCATTCCATTACAACAGATTGCTTTCCTGTGTTAGGCATTCTCTAATGCCTGATAATGTTAAGCTAAAACTATATGAGGGCATGTGTGACATTATGAGATATTGCCAGCTCTACCAGGAAATGTGGGACAGTGCATGTGTGGCATATGCCAGCATGGCTGGCTGAAGTTTTGTAAATAATCATAAGATATTTGACTGTCAAACTCATGGGAAAGCAGGGTGGACATGCAGACTCTGCACTGAAGGCACCCCAGACAAAACTAGAACCAGAGAACCTCTTGCTGTGAGACGACAATATTAACCACTGTACCACTGCATTCTTATTTATTTATGGCAGTGTGTAGTATCTCATCTTGCCTTGTGGAAGTGAGCATCTCAGCAGTATAACTTGCCTTGCGATACTGAGTTAACTAGGGACAGTTTCTCTTTAGTTCACTTAGGAATAATACAGTGAGATTAATTTAGTATTATTTTCTTGTTTTTCTGCATCTGTGAGATTCTACACACATGCAACAGCTAGAAAGGCCACAAAAGTACCTCATGAAGAGGATCCTAGGCCTTAAACACATGTCCTACATGGACAGACTCAAAAAACTCCAGCTATTCTCTGTCTCATATCATCTACTAAGAGACGATCTCTGCTTGACTTACAAAGCCATGTCTGACCCAGCTCTGTTAGAAATGCTACATCTAAAGAAATCCCAATCCCTCCACACAACACGCTCCAGTGACCTCAACCTCATTACCACAATCAGCAGAACAAGCTGGAGGGACAGGTTTATAACCCAGAGACTGCCCATGCTCTGGAATAGACTTCTCATACATGCCAAGCAGAGCACCTCACTGGCCCTCTAAAAGAGAAATTGTGATGAGTGGATGGGAAATAGAATGTAGAATGATAGAGGTACTGGTAATTAATGCTGGGCAGCAACTAACGTTGGGTGGCATGATGCCAGGGCACTTCTATGGGCTAGGCTTGTAAAGGCTCCAGGGCCATTAGCCTAGTACACACCTATGAACCTATGTTGTTTTTATATGTCCTGTGACTAAAAACTCTGGTGTTTATTGTAGCTAAATATCAGGCATTCACCTGTTTTCTATTTTAATATCTACTATTAAATATGTTTCTTCATTTTCATTATGGCTGTTTTTTAGTGATTACTTTTAACATCTTGAGAGTACTTATGCTTATTTTAGTGACACTGTGGCCACTCTGATAAGCCTTACTGCTTCAGTCACCCTCTAGCTTTTATATCAGTATTAATTTGACACAGTATAATTGGTCACCCTTTGTAAAAGCTTTAGAGTATTTCACTGGTGGCAGCACTGTACCTTGTAGTCTGGAGAGAGGAGACACAGTTGGTGAATCTGTGCCAGACTTTCCCAGATGGGTGTGTGAGAAATCAGATATTCAAGCGTGTGTGTGTCAGATACTTGGAACTGGGACACAGTACTCCAAAGTGAGTCTTATTTGGGATCTGGAGAGACAGAGAGTCCAGTCCCAGTAGAGCATGTTCCATGTGTGCTCTTGGGGGAACTGTGTTTGATGCAGAGAGCTGCATTTGAAAATACTGTCTAAATCTACTCCTGTTTTTAGTGACTGCCTCTCACCTGTGTCAGCGGTGAGGACTGAGGCTGCTTGATTACTGGCCTGGGCAAGAGGTGTCATCAAAATATGTATAATACATGGGTGAACAAACAGTCATCAAGCTCCTTAGATTCCCATTACCACAACTCTATTAATCTAAGATTGGCTTATTTTGTCAGTCCCACTAAGAGTAATGTATCATACTTCATGTGTGATTTACTATGTACTTAGCATCATGTTAATGTACTTAGTGATGTTTATTGTCTCCTACTGTGCAAATGCAGGAAAGTACTTACTTATGGAGTTCATAGGTAATTACTAGGCTAGTTGCCTTTGCAGGCCATTTTAAGCCTATCCAAATTTCCCTTCAAAGGTAAGAATCAAACCCTGTACTGTTTGTCCTTAAACATTATGCCAGCCTACAACTAGTAACTTGATCCAACCTTCTATTTTAAATTTCATGCTGAGAAATGTACTGACAAGGTCTTTGGGCAGCTATGACTTTGCTATAAGTCACCGAGTCTACTTACTATCAAGACCAAAAGAGCTACTGGAATTATGCTAATCATGCCAAATCTAGAATATGCTCTTCCTTTTATAGCCTTCAATATTGTCTACACACAATGATTAACTACAAAGAACAGTGAATAAAATATGCTGTTTTATCATGCCGTCACATTCAAGTCAGCATCACTGTCCTTACCGAGAAAAGGTAAGGTGATTGCTTATCAAGCAGGGGTAACCCACTTACTGGAATCCCTTACCATCAAACTTATAAATCATAATCACTACCCATTTCTAGCTGGAAAGTTTCAAATTAAAATATATAACTTGCTATTCCTGTTAAAAGAACAGGGAATCTGATCCATAACAGACTCATATTTAGGTTAGTCTTGGGAGTATGATCTCTTTTCATGAATTTCTTAAATAGGTAAGCCTCCTAGTTGAGGGGTGACCTCAGAGTATTGTATGGTCAAGTGAGTTGCTTGGAAACTTTACCAAGTTTTGTAGGACCAGCTCCAGTTTAAATCAGTAGAATTATAAGACATTTATATGCAAATGGCCAAGCATTGATCTGCTATGGGAATATTGGGCAAGTGCACAGTTTATCAGACACTAAGGTATAGTATCTAATCATAAACCATAGATCATTTTGCTGTGATTTTACTGCATATTGGCCATATGTCCCCCATGTTAATTCTTGACCTCATCAGTGCATGTACTGCAGTGTCATCAGTCACATTACTGACCAGTGAGCTCATAACATTGAAGTACTTTCTAAAGTATTATTCCCCTCAGGTACACATAACATTGTACCATGCACTATATACCACAGTTTCATTTTGCACATAGGTTTCCATAGTATTATTTTTTCTACTGGCATTTTTTGCTGTCATCTTACCAATAATTCACTTAAAATGGCATTGTTCTACCTATGCACTTCCTCAAAACATGTTTTCACAGTGTGTCACTTTTCCTTGTTCAGTATTTTATTCTCTCCAATCTTTCCCTCTCCTTTTAATTCTGTTTGTATGGGCTATTCTAATAATCAGTCACATTGCAATTCCACTATGTCATCTCATTGTTTCATTTTGCTAAGACATTGTTTTCTAATTTGATATTTTCATAATGTCTCATAAGTTCATAAGTCAATACTAGGCAACCAGTCACAAAGATCATTAAAAACCCTAGTCATGTGAGCCCTTGGATAACAAAATTTAGCACTCTTCTCCTCCTTCAGGATGGAAAAACAGGAAATCACCAAGCAGAATGGTTGGCTACTTATCCAAATATCACAGTTTATTTGGAAGGTCAAGAATGTATTTGGTTATGAATCTATCCCCCCATCAGGTCTTCATTTATTTGCTGATGTATATGAAGGTCCTTGCTGTAAGTGGTTGAGAAGCCTTTGTTTCTGCGGAGGTACAGGAGGTCAAAGAGGGTTGGGTCGTTCGTGGCATGAAAGATAAAGCAAAGATTGCCATGGTGGGATCAATAACAGACAGAGTACAAACAGAGCTGCTGTTCTAGCTGGGTAAGTGAGTAACTTCAGGCTCGTGATCTTCTTAGGAGTCTCTGGGGTCTCTCAAGTCCAATGATATGTTTTGTCAGATGAATGCTGAAGGAGACATTATATTTTATGGTTGGCCTAAAGAGAGATGAACAAAAGGGAAGTAGAATTTCTTTAGATCTAGATGACATGCATTTGCAGATTAATATGGCTAAACAAATTATTTTCAAATTGTTGTGGAGATAAGATGTGGTAGTCAAATGACAGTATGTTATCAACATATATACCCAGGTCCATGATGACTGAATCAGTTTAGAAGGGTATGTCATTTACATAGCAGGATGTGGAAAAGCTTTGTTTCTGAAAGACAGCTACACTACATTTGTTTGCATTTAATTTGAGACAATTTTCCTTCCAGAAAGTGTTAACATAGTCTGGGCCTTGCTGTTGTAATTTAATTTAGGTATTAGAGCAAACAGTGTCACCCAGTTTGTAAACATCAGCAAATTTAAGATAGTCACAAGCCCAGAGTATTGGATCAGATATTTGAAAAATGAATGCTGAAAAGGAGAGGGCCTTGAGTGTTTTCCTGTAGTACTCCACTAGTTAAATTTTTTACATTCAGTGGTAGCAGTAGCAACTTTCACTACATAGGCTCTACCAGTTATCCAAAAGATAGTATAGGTACATTAAGGTTTGAAAGCTTATCAGTACTACCTGTATGGAGAATTGCATCAACAACCTTAGCCAGGTTAAGGTAGGCAATATGCAGAAAGTCACTTATTCACAATTTCTCCGACTATTTTAAAGTTAGCTGGGTCAAGGAGTCAAGATCTGCCTTTGACAAAGCCACATTAGGATTGGGTCCAAGGTTAAGACATTTCATATGACTAGATTAATAAGGTCAGAAATAATGCATTTCATAGCCTCACATGTAAGGCTGATAATATCACAGGGTCAGCAATTGTTTGGATAGGGGGTTGGGACTCCCTTATGTAATGGCATTACTCTGGTTGTCCCCCAAGCATCGGGAATATAACCTGTGAAGAGGCTAAGGCTACAAATGTTTGGAGAGGTTCTGTCAGGGTGTATTGACATCAATAAGCACATTTTCCAGCTCCATGGATGCTGTGTTTTAGCTTTAATTACTTCATCCAGACTGATTTTACAGGAGCATGGAGCAGGGAACAGAGGGAACAATTAACTGTGTTATCTTACAGATGTGTCATTTTGCCAAAGAATTTTCCTGATAAAGCATTTTAACCAAAGGATTATTTTGTCAGTGTATCAGTTTGTCATGTTTGCTATATTATTATAGTTCTTATTGAGACTCAAAGTGTAAGTCATGTTTGAAAATGGCCCATGAACAAGTCTGATCACCAAGTTAACAGACAAGTAACTAAATAACAGGTAAACAAGGTTGAGCTGACCAGTTAAAAATATAAAGAAAATACTGGACATGCAATCTGGAATTTGCAGTAAGTCATACCTCAATGAATCAAGCTACAATTAATGCTGTCAAAGGTGAGAAACATTTACAGAAGTATACATGTATGCTCTATATCGAGTAAATATTGCAAACCAGAAACATTTTCCACATTTCACACACTTGCAACCAAGTCATTTGGGGAAAAAGTATTGCTAAAATTATAGATACAACTTTTAATAAATTATGGGTAACAAAAATGTGTGGTGTTAGACAACTAGTCAATGTGTGGTCTGACCTAATGAAGTTAGTTTTACAAAAGAGGTGGATAAACAAAGGCAGGTAGAAACATCACAAAATTTTTTGTCACAGAAACGAGCACAGTCTAATTGGAGAAGAACTAGTCTCTTATAAACTCTAAGGTCTATAAGCTCTTCTTTGCAAGCCTCAGGCAGACAGCAAATGTTGGAGGTGTGACAAGGAAGAAACAGGTAATTAAGAACATATTTTCTGGGAGTGTGGTGAATTGGTGGACTTTAAGGATTCTCTGTGGGATGTACTGTCAGAGATGTTGTACAGGCAGATTTGGCTGACAAAGGAGATGATTTTTCTGAGCTATGATACCAAATCAGAATTGCCTAGACATGGTAAGGCTGTGTCTAATAATGGTGGCTGCCAAAAAAGCAATTACTAGAAAATGGAAATCAGAATCTAAACCAACTATACTGGAAGTAGTGAATATAGTAACAGAGATGAAATAACTGGAATTGAGATCTTTAGAAAAGGGTAGGAGCAAACTACCTAGGAAAAAATGGGAATTGTGGGAACAATACATACAAGGGAGGAATGAGGTTTAAAAGGCAGCAAGACTTAAATAAGATATGTAATGTTTGACTGAAAAAGATTGGGTAGATTATAAGTGATGTATGTTTGCAACTGGGAGTGTGACAGTATGGTTTGTGATGTAAAATGTTTGCAACTAGAATTGTGTTTGTGTGGATTGTTTTCATTTATATAAATGTACAATTGTCTGTGTAGTAAGTGATGGTTTAATAAATATGTTTAAAAATAAATAAAGGCAGGAATATAATAATTTATGTAATTTTGCTTAGGTTATATGATTTATAGCAATATATGTGAAGTAAAATTTTTATGTTAATTATAGTGTGATTACTTTTATATGAATGTAATTTTGCCTATGTCACAAGTGATAATTAAATAAAGATGTTTGGGGAAATAAAAAGATCTCTTCGTTGCAAAGCAGGCAAAATGTCAAGGGGATTTTTATGTTGTGCCTGATTCTGTCACTTTTGAAAGTAATGCTGAACAGCTCTTTAAACATGTATCTTGCCTGTGAGGTACCACAATATTATTGTTGTTCTCCCATTCCACACAAATTTTGAGGTGACATTTTAAAACAAAAAGTAATGGCTTTCCCATCTTGATCATTTATATAAAAATATAGTCAGCTGCCTTATCAAAACAAGATTTACCAATTCTTTCTTTGCTGAAGGAGGCTTAGTGAAAGTGGTCTCCTTAGCTAAAGAATGCTTTTGCTAATAAGAGGAAAACTATTCTTTAAATTTGGTACAGTGATAAAAAGCATTTTGTGTGTGTGTGTGTGTGTGTGTGTGTGTGTGTGTGTGTGTGTGTGTGTGTGTGTGTGTGTGTGTGTGTGTGTGTGTGTGTAAAAATATGTGCAGTATACACGTGTGACTCAGTTTACATATTTCCCCCCACTAATCCAGCATTATTAGTGAGAGCCTCAATGGCATGGCAAATCAGCAAATATGATTCAAACCATGGAAAAGAAGGATAGGCAATGAATAATCTAGTGAAAGGCTTGAATTACATGTAGAGCCAGGTATCACTCATGAGCTTTAAGGTATTACATCTTCAGAGAGAGAGAAAAGGAAACTCACTGTAAATGGCTATGTGTCATATGGAAAGGAGCTGTAATGGATGTGATTATGTCAGGTATTGTCATCTATACCAAGGAGAATAGGGCAGTGTATGTGTAATGTATGCCAGCATGGTTGACTCGAGTTTTTTGGGGAAGTTTGTGTCATTTGACTATCATACTGATTTGTACAGAGGCCTGTGTTAAAATGTATCAGAAGCATTATTATAACTGATTAAATGTGTATGTTTAAACAAAGAATTCTGAAAAGGAAGAGTAGAAGCTTTTGAAATTGTTCTATAGCTTTCAGATACTGCAACAGATCTTAGCAAAGCTCTGTGTGTGTGTTGTACCAGAGTCAGGTAATGAAATGTGATGTCATTCTATAACCAGCGCTGAGAGGATGGAACTCTCACAGCAGTTCGTTTTGTTTTGCTTTCTTTGGAACCTGATAAAAAATAATCTATGTCAGTTATCACAGTTCAGTTCTGTTCAGAGTAAGTTTGAAGCTCATCGTATCATCTTGCCTTTCTGTATTAATTAAGTTAGCTAGGGAATAGTTATTATTTAGATGGTCAGGAACTACAGTAATCAGTTAAGTAGTGTTTTTCTGCATCTGTTTAAATCTATCCAACTGTATTATTTTTATTTCTTCTGTGATTGAAACTCTGATGTTTATTGTACTTAGATATTTAGTATTCTTATGTCTTCTATGTTATTATTTATTATTAAATATTTTATTGTGGCTGGTCTTTTAGAGAATACTTTTCACATCTTGAGAGTACTTGTGCTTAATTTTAGTGGTGCTGTGGCCACTCCGAAAAGCCTTGCTGCTTTGGATACCCTTGTAAGAGCCTTAGAGTAGTTGACTGGTGGCAGCGTGGTTACCTTATAGTCTGGGCAGAAAGACCACAGCTAGTAAATCTGTGCCAGCATTTCTTAGGAGAGTGTGTGCATGTGAAAATCAAATAACCACGTGTGTGTCTGTCAGCTACTTGGAAATAAGACATAGTGCTCCAAAATGAGTCTTTCTGGGATCTGGAGAGACAGAGAGTCTAATCCCAGGTCTGGAGCAAGTTCCCTACATGCTTTTGGGGGAAACTGTGCTTGATGCAGAGAGCTTCATCTGAAAATACTGTGTAAATCCATTCCTGTTTTTAGTGGCTGACTCTCACCAGTGTCAGTGGTGAGGATTGAGGCTCCTTGATTACTGGCCCATGGTAGAGAGAGGCCATCACAATGGCAATCACTGCTTTCGATTTACAGGAAAACTTAGTGAGAAGTTCAAGGGTAATGCAGTCAAATAAGACATTCTGAAAAAAGAGAAGTTGAACCATTGCAGTGCCCATCACTACTCCTAGGATTCACTGCCCTCAAGGTTAAGAAAGTACACAAAAAGTTAAGGAGGACGCAACCAGTAGTCTGAAACTTTCCTGTCACCTTCCACAGCAGGGTTGTCAACAGAAACCTTAAGGCCTTACCTCCATTCCAAGGATTTAAAGGAAACCTTAAGGCCCTACCTCCATTCAAAGGATTTAAAGGATAAGGTGAGGTGCTAAAATAGTAAAGTCATGTCAGGCATTAAATAGACCATCCTGTTTCTGGTGAAGGTAACAAAAGACCAGCAGCCCTCAGAATTTGATTATCCATATCATTGTTACAGACATAAGTTATTGTTTTGTTTGAAATTTGTCTTATAAGAATGTCACAGCCACATACTTTAAATGAGTAGCAAAAGCTTTATTTCTGGAAAGTTTTATTTATTTTTGTTTATTTATCTTATTTAGTATATTTATTTATTTATTTATGTATTTTATTTAACATAACATTTTTTCACCAGGGGAGTGAGCAGGTCCAGATCTGAGCCAAAGATTTAAGAGTGTGTAATGTGTTGAATACAAATATAATATAACAGATATAAACAAACTGCAGCACACAAGTTACAATAGTTCTAATGAGAAAATACATATTATAAGTCTAGGGAGACATTTACATAAATTATAAGGAATTTATTTTGATGTCAGAAGAGTTTAATCTATTACATAAATCGTTCTAATGAGAAAATACATATTATAAGTCTAGGGAGACATTTACATAAATTATAAGGAATTTATTTTGATGCCAAAAGAGTTTAATCTATTACATAAATCGTTCTAATGAGAAAATACGTATTATAAGTCTAGGGAGACATTTACATAAATTATAAGGAATTTATTTTGATGCCAGAAGAGTTTAATCTATTATATAAATCACAATAGTTGTCCTTTCCTGGAATCAAACAAACAATTTACAGAAAGGAATTAATTGTAATTAAGTTTAGCATTGCAGTAGATAAACAATACTAATGTCAGTACTATATCAGTGATACCCACATCACTGACCTAAAATGTACTTCTAGTGTTAAACCATTATATACTATTTCTTAATGCATCACTTATTACTTTTACCCTTCTTTCAGCCATGGGGATCTCCATTCAGTCTTAGCCAGCAAAGTGTAGGAACTACCCATTAATCCAAACTGCCAGATCGGACTTTTCACTGTCATGGGTGAAGATCCAATAATCTGTCTTCTTTACCGCCAACCATCACTTTATATACCTGTCTTACCAATGACACTTACAGCCATACCAAATCAAAACTTGTATTTCCCAGGAGAATACTCCACTGCAATTTCACAAAGCATGCAAGCTTTTTTTTTTTGGAAATCAAAGTACATTTAATTTTTAGCCACTCTCTCTATATCCTCAAAAAGCAGCACATTAAGAATGACCTTCGTTACATTGTGTACTATATTAACATATTTGGGATGAGAAGACATGATATCGCTGAAGACAAATATTTTTCTTAACTAGATAAACATGTGTTGGCTTTTACTTCGCAAATATAAACAGCTGAAATCATGTACTATATCTGTCACACACTGTACTTGGAAACAACTTTCAATAAAATGGAAACCATCAAATGGCAAAGATAGTAAACTAGTAGTACTCAGAGACAACATGACATTAGTGGTGTCTTGTTCTTGTATATGCAAATCCTAGTACATTTTTTTAAGTACACCAAGGTCTAACTGCAAAAAATGTAGAGATTTGTGGAGACATGTTTCTATTGCAGTGTGAATTACATTTGGCTGATCTGAAATGGTTCTTCTCATAACATCAGCTCTTTATGGAAAGCAATACACTACACTCCCAAAAGATCCTACTTAATGGGCTGTCACCTGAATACTTGTTGGTATTGTGGGAGTCTGGGAGCTATTTTGTTCATTGTTCGTGGTAATGCCAGCAGGTTTATAGTTGGCAGCAGAAAAGTGTTAAATATAGTACATGGTATAGCATGTCAACTTCTTTTGAATTTAACCATATTGTGCTACTTTTTTGTGATTTAGATGGTCACTCGGATATAATCATGGTATTCTGTTCGACTCTGTTTTATAAAATGTTATGAAAATAAAGAGATTTCTAGAGAATTAGAAACCATCTCCCTTCCTCGTGTGTTTGCTTTCAACATTGTGGAGTTGTTTCAAGGACCTCTACAAATTTAAACTTCATTGTTGACAATAATGTAATTAGCACAGTAGAAAGCACTCTGCACGTACAAGCATGCAAGGCTGAACCAAATCCTGAATTAGACATGAATAGCCAGCACGTGGGGAAAAAGTCACAAAATACCGAAAAAAAAGTTGGATTAAGCCAAAAGGCTAAATCCCTTTATTGTCCATACCGGTTTCGGCCACAAAGCCTTCATCAGTGGAACAGTATCACAAAATAAAACACACAATCCTACTAAAATAGACCCCCCCACCAATAGAAAAATAGTCCTGTCCACTACAACACCAAAAATGAATCCTACCATAATATACAAATAACAATTCTGAAAAATTAACCTGTAATTGAATCAACACCAGTCTAAGAAGGTAGTATGCATATGAATATGCACCAAAAATAAATAATAAAGTTTCCAATAGAGAAAAAAAGATAGCACCATACATACCTAATCTAGGCAAAATAGGTCCCATAAAGCATATTATACAGAATGCAACATTACAAATGGTCATTAAGTCCAGGAGGGAATAGCCCCCCCCAACTTAATCCAATATTTTTCTTTTTTATTTAGAATACTGTGCCATTCCTGTTTGTTGTTTCTATTCCCAGTAATTCTGTCAATAATCATGAAATGGAATTCCGCATTAGTATGTATCATACAATGTCTATATAATGCATTGGTTTCACGCTTATTGTGAATGTCACTACAGTGTTCAAACATTTGTGTTCTAAGTGCACGTGATGTCTGACCAACATAAAAGGATGAACATTTACATGTGGCCAGATAAATAAGCCAATCAGTCCCACAATTCCCAAAGAACTTCATATCATAAACTTTGCTGGTGTTTTTGCTAGTAAACTGTTTGAGTTTACTGACATAACGGCACGATGAACAATGTCCACAAGGAAACATACCAATCAGATAATCCCCGGATACTGTTAGTTGTTTATAAATAGCACCCCCACTGCTGGTATGTTTAAAATGAGAAAAGTGGGACCCCAATGTTTTACCCTTCCTTTCTTTGTTTGGAATTTCTGGGACTTACTTTAGCATTTTGGCCTAAGATAAGATGGCGGCATGAACCGTGATGTATCACTTTCCATTTGTGAGCCCTTGGGTGTGTTGGATTTATTGCAGGATATTGTTGCAGTGTTTTCTACTGAAGTTTCTGATGACATCATCATCATTCTTCAGGTACTGTTGGAGTCCGACAGGTTCGGAACATTGCATTTGTTGTATACAAAGATTTGGGACTTACGGGACTTATTCTATCATGGTCCTTTTTGTGTTTCGAATTTTTGTGTATATATTTATGTTCTTTTGAACTGATACATATTGCTTTTTGGCAAGGGACTGGCACGAATAGCTAATCTTTCAGGGGTTAGCAAGCGGCTGTGAATATCGCAGTTTTTCTGAAGATTTCAGCATCCTACTGGGCCAGCATGCTAGATTTGGAGTTCTACGAGTAACTTGTGCACTTCGCCAAGGGACAGTTTTGTGTATTAATCCAGGTTTAGCCTATTCTTTAATATATTTAAAGGAGTGGATGATTGAATTTACTGTTTTTTTCATTACAGTATATTCACTTTATTATCTGGGGTACAAATTGGTTTTTTTTGGACACTGTTTTTTCATATTTTTTGCTTATAGGTGTTATTATATGGAAATGTACGCCTTGGTGGGGAGACAATGATCCTAAATTGGACACTTGATATGTATATCGATACAAGTTTTTAAGTTGGGCCTTTATGGTATTATCCAACGGAGTTTACTGCTTGATATGTATATTGTGTACTATGCAACTTCTTTGTCAACTATGAATGGGATGACTAGTGCATATCCTTGTAGAAGTGTTAACAATACTATTAAGGAACTATTATAGGGAATGGTTTTGTGAGTTAATTATTAATCAGCATTTTTGGTCACCTTACATTATGTTATCATTACAGAAATGTTCTGTGTATGACGTTATAATATGTTCAACACAATACTGACTAGTTTCGATAAATGTATAGCTCTGGGTGCGGATGATTATGATCATTCGGTCTATTTTTGAATTCTGATATAACCAAAACTGCTCAGTGTCTTGAAGGAGTTATGTGTTTGGTTAGTATATATAGACACGTTTCCTCCGTACATGTATATTCAAGGTGAATTTGTGTGATTTTCACAACTATAATCATCTCTATGGGTAAATTTTTTTTATTTAGGAGATTATGATCATTAGTTGATCTCATTCCCTAGCACTTATTGCCCTTTTTCCTTGTTTTATATATTAACAGGAAGACATTTACAATAGCATTCCTATTCGTGTGGATGCTGTTCTTTTTTGAAAGCAATTTACAATTTGGATTTCTCAATATAAGTACCATTGGGTATTATTTTCAGTGTGCTCTGATTGGCTATCTGCTGGTCTCGGATTAACTTTCTAAAAAATTTTTTTTCTTTCGGGTTTGGACAGGAGTCCCTATTGTCTTTTTTTATTTTTCATTTTTATTTCCAGGGTGCAGGTTCATTATAACTAATTGTGGATTAGTTGGATAGCTTTTTTGTACAAGGTATTCAGCCTTTGATCCCCTTCACGGATTTATAATATTTGCCGGAGTTTGGATGGGCTAATTGTGAGCTTATTGTCATGGACTTGGAAAGTATTCTTAATGGGTTATGTTCTAATAAAGATGACATCAGAGTGTTTGGCATTACAAATATTAACAGCACTAACCAGAATCTTGCCGATTTGTATCCTATGGACGACTGCAATTTAGCCTTCAGCAAACTGGGCAGGGGGATGAAAACCTTGAGAGGAAACATTTGGCATCTTAAGCTCTTCAGAGCGCATGAAAATAAGGATATTGCACCTAGAGGCCTCAGAGTTTGGGTCCAGCCTTTGGTTGGTAGGCTGGATGAGACTCTGACTAAGGATTGGGATTCTACACTTCAGCAGTCCTCTATGTATTTTGTACACATTTTGAGTTCATATTATGAACGGATGATTGACCTAAATATAGCTGAAGTTAAAATGTGCTGTGATGAAACCAGAAAGTTTGAGGGTCAACCACAGTATATTACTTGTTTGAATAAGCTATCCAAGGAGCTTTTAAGTTTTGAAAAACAGACACGTGATAAAAAGATGAGAAAATTCAATAGAGACGTAACAGATTATCACACGGGTAAACCCTTTGAGATGTCCAAATCAGTGAAGTTTTTCAACACCAGCAGATCCATGAGGGTCAACAGTAAGAAAAGACCTAGATCCATTCTTAAAAGGATGGATACAAACTTTAGTAGCACATCAGGTGAGGAATCCTCCTATACTGACATAGATGGTGCCAGCACCCATGACTCTCCCACCCCCAAAAAAAAGTAATATGGATCACCTTTTAGAACTGGTGGGAGGCAGCAGGGGGGGGCAGGAAACATAGGAATAGGAACAGGAATAACTACGGTCGAGGGATTGTTACAGACTCTGATGACACATTAGGCAATAACTGTCAAAATGTTTTGAATATTTCCAGTGTAATTTTAACAGAAGAGCAAAAGCAACTCATTAATAAAGGTTTGAACTATGTGCCCAGCTTCTTTGTGGATGAAAGTACTATTTTATCTGATTTATATGATTTCTGCCATAGAGTCAATCTTAAGTTGTTTTTCTCTGGTGATAATTCTCAAAGATCTAATGATTTCAGATTTCACAGGTCGGATTTTCAGCCTGCGATGAACAAACATGTCTCTATCTTTTTTGCAGGCTGTTCTCAGGGATTTACACTTTAACATGGGTGATTCTTTAGTACTGGGTCATAATCTTACTACTGGGCAAAATGAAGCTTTAGGTCAGCTTAATAATAACCATAGTGTGGTTATTTTACCAGTGGATAAAGGAGGAGCAGTAGTCGTAATGGATACAGATTATTATCTGGATGAGGGTAAGGGACAGTTGTCCAACCCTTGGCATTATATGGCTATGCCTCTGGATACAGATTATTATCTGGATGAGGGTAAGGGACAGTTGTCCAACCCTTGGCATTATATGGCTATGCCCCTGGATCCAAGGCCAAACTTTAAGAGGGATATTGGTTCATTTTAGAATCAGGTGGTAGAAGAGGGTATTATCAGTGAAATGACGAAAACTCATCTCACTGTAAGGGACCCACAAAAACAAATTTTGTACCTCTTACCGAAAATCCATAAATCCTTAACCGAGCCTCCAGGTAGACCTAAAGTTTCTGGGATTGGTTCCTTGACCGAACCTCTCTCGGCATTTTTGACCCAGTATCTCAAACCCCTTTTGACTCTTATTAGGGCACGATTACAGGATACCACACAGTTTTTGAAATTTTTATCAGATACACAATTGGAACCTGGGTGGTTGTTTTGCACCCTTGATGTTAAGGCCCTGTATACTAACATCCCCCATTGGGCCGGTCTTGAGGCCCTACAATTTTGGTTGGAACCTGCCAATTTGTACTCTGCAGGCTTTAATACATTGCTGCTATGCATGGCGGAACATGTATTAATTAAGAACATTTTTTACTTCCAGGGAGAATGCTATTGGCAAATACAGGGTATGGCCATGGGTGCCTCTTTTGCACCGATTTATGCAGATCTGTTTATGGCTTTCCTGGAAAAACTTATTTATGACTCTTCACATAATCTTTTTGGGATGAAATTGACATTTGGTGAAGATATCTGGATGATTGCTGGATGGTATGGCGGGCTGATATAAATTATTTGGATGAGTTTGTTCGATACCTGAACGAAAATAAATGGGGTATTAAATTCACTCTAAACATGGACATTGATGAAATTAATTTTCTGGATGTCAATGTTCAGAGGAATGTGGATAATACTCTTAAGTATTAGATTATTCCGCAAATACCCCTAATACAATAGTTTGCTCCATGCCACTAGTCTACATCCTAGCCATACCATCCGCAACATCCCCAAATCTCAATTTCTCCGTATGAAGAGAATTAGTTCCACCATGCAAGATTATGATCTGTCACGCCAAGAGCTTTGTGACAGGTTCAGAAACAGAGGATACAGGGAATTTGACATTATATCAGCTAGTAATTGGGCCAGTTGTCAGGATAGGGATTCTTTATTGGAATATAAAACCAAAACTAGAGCAGACCCTGCGGACACCATTAGGTTTGTAACCACCTATGGGCATAACATCAACACTCTTAAGAGACACTATACATACACACTGGAATATTCTATTGGCTAATAATGACTTAAGGACAGTGTTAGGGAACACGTCAGTTTTCATTCAGGAAGGGTAAAACATTGGGGTCCCACTTTTCCCATTTTAAACATACCGGTAGTGGAGGTGCTATTTATAAACAACTAACAGTATCCGGGGATAATCTGATTGGTGTGTTTCCTTGTGGACATTGTTCATTGTGCCGTTATGTCAGTAAACTAAACAGTTTACAAGCAAAAACACCAGCAAAGTTTATGATATGAAGTTCTTTGGGAATTGTGGGACCGAATGGGTTATTTATCTGGCCACATGTAAATGTTCATCCTTTTATGTTGGTCAGACATCACATGCACTTAGAACACGAATGTCTGAATACCATAGTGACATTCACAATAAGCGTGAAACCAATGCATTATATAGACATTGTATGATACATACTAATGCGGAATTCCATTTCATGATTATTGACAGAATTACTGGGAATAGAAACAACAAACAGGGATGGCACAGTATTCTAAATAAAAAAGAAATATTGGATCATTAAGTTGGGGGGGCTATTCCCTCCTGGACTTAATGACCATTTGTAATGTTGCATTCTGTATAATATGCTTTATGGGACCTATTTTGCCTAGATTAGGTATGTATGGTTCTATCTTTTTTTTCTCTATTGGAAACTTTATTATTTATTTTTGGTGCATATTCATATGCATACTACCTTCTTAGACTGGTGCTGATTCAATTACAGGTTAATTGTTCATAATTGTTATTTGTATATTATGGTAGGATTGACTTTTGGTGTTGTAGTGGGCAGGGCTATTTTTTTATTGGTGGGGGGGTTTATTTAGGTAGAATTGTGTGTTTTGTTTTGTGATACTGTTCCACTGATGAAGGCTTTGTGGCTGAAACCGGTATGGACAATAACTGGATTTAGCCTTTTGGCTTAATCCAACTTTTTTTGGTATTTTGTGCCTTTTTCCCTCATGCTGGCTATTCGTGTCTAATTGACAGCAATGTAATCCCTACCCACTTCATTCCCTTCTATGTTCTCCCTTATTTTGAATCTGATTTTTTTAATATTGTATCCTCATGAGTATAACCCTCTTATCCACTTCTTTTACTTACACATAATAACCTCTGAGTAGCTTGCATAGATATTATGACTACTGATTTGAAGAAAATATATTTAATTTTGCATGGACCCTTCATTATATAAAAATAATTCAGTGGCTTTAAATGACTTTGTATGTTTCAATTAACTTTTAGATGTATATACATTTGGGACAGAACCCAGTTTTATACATTCTTCATACCCCAAGGAAAAAATGCTGTGATCCGGGATTATTGTTTAATTGGAAGAGATGTCGAATCTGCCTGACAGACAGTCAAGCGACATAGATTCAGGTGCTGCTAAAAAGCACAAAGCACATGTAGCACCTTTCTTATCTAAACTAAATATGGGGTAACACTCTGCAGTTCTATAAACACTTTTTGCCTACTGCTGTTTAATCTGTGCAGAAGCAGTCCATGATGCATTGTACCTGACAGGAAGCAGAAGCAGTCCATGATGCACAGTACCTGACAGGGAGCATTAGCAATTCATGGTGCACAGTACCTGACAGGAAGCAGTAGCAGTCCCATGATGCACAGTACCAGACAGGAAGCAGAAGCAGTCCATGATGCACAGTACCTGACAGGAAGCAGAAGCAGTCCATGATGCACAGCACCAGACAGAAAGCAGAATCAGTCCATGATGCACAGTACCAGACAGGAAGCAGAAGCAATCCATGATGCACAGTACCTGACAGGAAGCAGAAACAGGCTCAAGACGCACAGTACCAGACAGGAAGTAGAAGCAGTCCCATGATGTACAGTACCTGACAGGAAGCAGAAACAATCCATGATGCACAGTACCAGACAGGAAGCAGAAGCAATCCATAATGTACAGTATAGGGTTGCCACCTTCCTTCATGGCTAAAACCAGAGTAAAGCCACACCCCTCACATCACCAGTAACCCCGCCCATCCAATCCCTTCTCCCGCCCACATTACGGCCATTTTGTGATGTCACTATGACATCACTTGGCGGGGGACTCCCTCTTTTTTTGTTCCTGCTGCTTGCTTTCGGCTGATTTACTATGCTTTTCTGTAAAAAAAAGCATAGTAAATCAGCCGATTTACAAACTCTGATAGTCTGTTTCCTTTTTGAAACAGAATACCGGAGTCTGTACAGTGTTTTCCGGACTACCGGAGAATCAGTTTGATTTCTGGATTGTCCGGAAAAAAACGGAGGGGTGGCAACCCTAGCACAGTACCAGACAGGAAGCAGGAGCAGTCCATGATGCACAGTACCAGACAGAAAGCAGAAGCAGTCCATGATGCACAGTACCAGACAGGAAGCAGAAACAGTCCATGATGCACAGTACCAGACAGGAAGCAGAAGCAGTCCATGATGCACCAGACAGGGAGCAGAAGCAGTCCATGATGCACAGTACCTGACAGGAAGCAGAAGCAGTCTTATGATGCACAGTACCAGACAGGAAGCAGAAGCAGTCCCTTGACAGGAAGCAGAAGCAATCCATAATGCACAGTACCAGACAGGAAGCAGAAGCAGTCCATGATGCACATTACCTGACAGAAATCAGAAGCAATCCATGATGCACAGTGCCAGACAGGAAGCAGAAACAGTCCATGATGCACAGTACCTGACAGGAAGCAGAAGCAGTCCATGATGCACAGTACCAGACAGGAAGCAGAAATAGTCCATGATGCACAGTACCAGACAGGAAGCAGAAACAGTCCATGATGCACAGTACCTGACAGGAAGCAGAAGCAGTCCATGATGCACAGTACCAGACAGGAAGCAGAAATAGTCCATGATGCACAGTACCAGACAGGAAGCAGAAACAGTCCATGATGCACAGTACCAGACAGGAAACAGAAGCAGTCCATGATGCACCAGACAGGGAGCAGAAGCAGTCCATGATGCACAGTACCTGACAGGAAGCAGAAGCAGTCTTATGATGCACAGTACCAGACAGGAAGCAGAAGCAGTCCCTTGACAGGAAGCAGAAGCAATCCATAATGCACAGTACCAGACAGGAAGCAGAAGCAGTCCATGATGCACATTACCTGACAGAAATCAGAAGCAATCCATGATGCACAGTGCCAGACAGGAAGCAGAAACAGTCCATGATGCACAGTACCTGACAGGAAGCAGAAGCAGTTCATGATGCACAGTACCAGACAGGAAGCAGAAATAGTCCATGATGCACAGTACCAGACAGGAAGCAGAAACAGTCCATGATGCACAGTACCTGACAGGAAGCAGAAGCAGTCCATGATGCACAGTACCAGACAGGAAGCAGAAATAGTCCATGATGCACAGTACCAGACAGGAAGCAGAAACAGTCCATGATGCACCAGACAGGAAGCAGAAGCAGTCCATGATGCACAGTACCTGACAGGAAGCAGAAACAGTCCATGATGCACAATACCAGACAGGAAGCAGAAACAGTCCCTTGACAGGAAGTAGAAGCAATCCATGATGCCCAGTACCAGACAGGAAGCAGAAGCAGTCCATGATGCACAGTACCAGATAGAAAGCAGAAGCAGTCCATGATGTACAGTACCAGACAGGAAGCAGAAGCAATCTATGATGCACAGTACTGGACAGGAAGCAGAAGCAGTCCATGATGTACAGTACCGGACAGGAAGCAGTAGCAGTTCATGATGCACAGTACCGGACAGGAAGCAGAAGCAATCCATGATGCACAGTACCAGATAGGACATAGAAGCAGTCCATGATGCATAGTGCTGGACAGGAAGTAAAAGCAGCCCATGATGCACAGTACCTGAAAGAAACAGTACCTGAAAGATATGGTATATGGACTACAGGCCACCATTACAATTTCAGTAGCCAACATCAAAAGCTCATCTACTAGACTGAATTTAAATTACTCTTTAAATGTTTGAGGCATTGTCTACATATGAGTGGGGCTTCCCAAGAATTATATAGAGATATGTGCCTCACCCGATGGGAAAAACAAAAACAAAGATAGGCAGTAAGCTGTAGAATTCCAACCAGTTTATTGTTAGCGCTTTTGTTCAGGAAATACATGAACTTCTTTAGACAAAGAAACCCCAAGAGTCCTCAGTTAAAATAAAACTGTCAATTAAGATGAGGTAATTAATTATAAAACCAATTAACATAACTTAAGAAATTTAAAGAGCCAGTGGTATACAAGGTAAAATGTATATGTGAATAAATATAAATGCTTTATTTATTTATTTATTTTTTTAAATCAGCAACAATTTTAAAACCACAACATATCAGTCTTATTACTTAATTTTCTTTTGTGTATAAGTTAATCTAAATACTGTTAAATGCTAGATAACTTAAACAACTCAAACAAATGGAAATATAAAATCGGTATGAATGTATAAAGATAAATATGTATAAATAAATGTTTATAAATTCATTCAACTAATAAAAAAGTTGTTATACAACCACATTTCATCTTTGGAGAGCTTTCAGTTTCAAAATACATTTTATCGAGCAGTATTCATTAAGCCCTGGTGGAACATGTGCATATGTTTTAATTTGCCAAACAAGTTCCTTTTCTTCAAGTTTTAATTCCTAGGGCCCACCTCTAATGTTCCTAACTATTTGTTGTAATATTGTAAACTGGAATTTATGTGTGGGGTGTTCTAAAATGTGTCTAGCCAAAGCAGTTGTGGTATTACCCCTACTAATTTGGTATTGGTGTTCATAAATTCTCTGCTTAAACATTCTTTCAGTTTTACCATTGTAGTAGCTTTGGCAACATTGGCATAAAGCAGCATATACTACTCCTGCTGTTTCACAGTTAAATTTTCCATTGATGGTGTAGATTTTGTTACGTATGCAAACTTTATTAGTTACCATAATGTGCTGGCACTGCTGACATCTCCCACACTTTCTTATCCCCCAGTTGTTGGGGCATTTTTAATTGTTCTTTCCAACAAATCTTTAAAATGTAGGCCTCTTCTATAGGTAATATGTGGTCTATCTCCCAATTTCCTATTAATAGCACCGTCTTCTAATATTATAGCCCAATTCTTAATCATAATATTCTTAATAGCATGTGCATCAATAGAGAAAGTAGTAAGAAAGCTTATTCTACCATCATAATTCCTAATACTATTCTGTCTATGCTCATCAGGAGGAGTATCACCTATTGATTCTCCATAACCCCTGCATAGAATAGGTTTAAAATGGCCAGTAGTCCTTTTAGTAGCAACTTCATCAAACAATTGTTGAAAAAGCTGTTCTGGGTAGCCACTTTCATGAAACATGACTTTCAATGTGTTACATTTAAACAGAAAGTCAGTCTCTGATGAGACCATTCTGGCTGCTCTAACCAGTTGGCCCTTATAACCGCCCTTCTCTGGTGGAATGGGTGGCTACTACTAAAGTGTAGAAAAGTGTTTGAGTAAGTAGGTTTCCTGAAAATACTAGCCTTAAATCTATTGTTGGATCTATCTTTAGATAGTGACACATCCAGAAACTTAATGGAGTCTGTGTTAAGCTCAAAAGTGAAATCTAGGAAGTCTGTGAACTTGGAGATTTCATTAATAAAAGTTGTTACAAAATCTAGACTTCCTTTCCACATAAAAAACATGTCATCCTGATATCTAGTGTACCATTTTACATTTTCCTTGAAAATGGAGTTCTGAAATAGGAAATGTCTTTCCCAAAATGCCATGACTGAATTTGCAAAACTGCCTCTACATGGCTACCCCAGTTTTTTGCAAAAAATATTCTTTGTCAAAAAGCATGACGTTATTATTCAAAACTAGATCTAACAAGGACACAATTACATTTATCTATTGCTGGTCCATCCCTTTCAAAAACAGAAATTCACTAACCCATTCAATGCCAACCTCTTGAGGTAGGACAGTATACATATCCTTTATGTCTACCGTCAAAAATTGCACTCTCCATCAAATTCAAGAGAATTAATTCTCTAAAAAACTCAGGAATCCTTACAAATTTGGGGTTCACTGCAAATAAATGGCTTAAGCTTACTGTCCACATATTTGGCACATGCATAAGTAATGGATCTCCTGCCATTCACAATTGGCCTAAAGGGTGGATCCGTTATATTTTTGTGGATTTTGGGAGATCCAAATAAAACTGGTGTTACTGGTGCTGGCATACATAGGTAATTATATGTGTCTATGTCAATACTGTTTTCCAAAAACAGGTCATTTAAACTTTCTTTAATTCTTCTGTGTGCACTATTCACTTCGTTTAAACTAACTTTAGAATAACAATCAGTAAAAAAAACATTTGACATTTTGTTAATATAGTCCACTTCGTCCACGAACACAAGGCCGCCACCTTTATCTGGCTTCATTACTCTAACATGGCAAATTTTCAACAAGTTAAGTAGTTCACATTCATCAACTGTCATATTTTTAACTTGTCTCTGTTGATTTTTTGCCAGGAAAGAACTTATGTCCATCTCACAAATACGTTCAAATATAGCATGAGACTCATTAATAGGAGGGCTGAAAACACTAGATATACACAAATCATTGTGTGCAGCAGACTCATTCCCAAACAGAACTGCTAAGTTCATTTTACGTATATATAATTTTAAGTCAATGATAGTTCTTACTATATCAGCTCTCTTATCTGGTATGAATGTTAATCCTTTAGCCAGTAGCTCTACTCTTTCGCTGCTGATGTACATACAGGAGAAATTATACACTTCAAAGTCCCCAGATAAGTTAGTAATAATGTCAGGTACCTTGTTTATCTCCTCTTGCGATTCTGCTTCTTCCGTTGATATCCCCCATTCCTCCCTTGTTGTTGTGAATTCTGTTGTTTGCTTCTGACCACCTGAAAATCCTGGCTAGAAGAAGGACCATTATTCTGGTGTTCATTTAAGTATTGTCCATTGACTCTTTGCTGATTTCCTCTAACCCGTTCACTGCACCTTGGTAAAGGCATCTGTAACATGCTGTCATCATTATTCTGGTCAGGTGAGCTTAGTTGTGGGGCGTTGCAAAGTATTTGAAGCCTCTCCTTCACTACTGTTGTCAAGGGAACTAGAATTTGTTGAATTCAGAGACTGGATAAGCGTTCCCATTAGAATATGCAGTTACATCTCTTTTAATTTTCTTTTTAACTTCAGCTGCTCTGTTTATTGTGTGATCTATGCTTGTAAAAATGCGAGCATAGTCATACCTGTATCACTGGAAATCAGTATCTGATATTATTTGATGTTCCAAAATCTCTAAATCACTTCGCAGAGTGTCAATTTGTGAAATATATTGTGTGATGAGCATTTCTAAAAAATCAAAGCCTATAAGCCAAGTAGCTACAAATGGAAGGGTGATTTATTAATGACACCAACTGGATAGCGCCATTGGCGAAGTCCCTTAGGTACAATTTTCTTAGCTATACACTCCTGGAAGTAAGAAACTTCCAATTGAAGTTTCCGACATTTAAAACGTTTTTGATCAAAGCATTTCAAACTACTACAGATGGAAATAAGCTGGGGCTCTTCTGCAGCATCAGAAATCATATTAGTGTCACAGGAGCTGAAAAATTGTGGAGCCCTTAAATAGTCAGACATTGTAGGAATTGAATTAGATGCCAGTTGTTGTGTGGAGTGTATATTATGCATTGTACTCATTGTATTAGTGACCCCTTCACCATGGGAAGTGGGGGGTAGTCCATTATTAATATAATTACTTAGAGGTCATGCAGAAACTGCTGCATAAGTCAAAATGTTACTGCTTACATTTTAGTTGTTAGAACCAGATCCAGGTATTATTCCACTAATGGTTGTATCTGATGAATCCAGTCTCCTGGAAAGGTTATCCACTCGCTCGAGTAGTTGCTGTACTAGGAAGGTTAAACTCCCCATGGCATTCGCCTCAGTGTTGGACCCTCCTGGTGTACTAGCTCCATCTTGGGGAAAAAATGGCTGAGAATTAGATGCAGCTTCACTTGCCATACTAAACTGAATAAACACAAAACAAAAAATAAACTTGTAGACAAAAACAAAAACAAAGATAGGCAGCAAGCTGTAGAATTCCAACCAGTTTATTGTTAGCACTTTCGTTCAGAAAATACATGAACTTCTTCAGACAAAGAACCCCCCCCCCCAAAAAAAAAACATTTATATTTATTCCCATATACATTTTACCTTGTATAACACTGGCTCTTTAAATTTCTTAAGTTATGTTAATTGGTTTTATAATTAATTACATCATCTTAATTGACAGTTTTATTTTAATTGAGGACTCTTGGGGTTTCTTTGTCTGAAGAAGTTCATGTATTTCCTGAACGAAAGCGCTAACAATAAACTGGTTGGAATTCTACAGCTTGCTGCCTCACCTGATGGTGTCGACATTGGCTCTAGATGGTTGTCACTGCTGAAGTGACACCCCAACCCAATGTGCAAAAATGGAAAAAAATGGGTTTGGGTTGGATGGATGGATGTGTCACAACAAAGTCTGACTACAGTGGCACAAAAAATGCAGCACAGAAACACAGCAATTTTGATGTTTTGCATTCTTACACAATGAAAGAAGACCATGGCTATTGTACTAACAAGAGTGACTACAACACAAATGAAAATGTCCCAGATATGAAAAAAATGCTAGAAGCTTACCTCCATGAGAGACAGACCAAGAAAACTAAAGCAATAATTTCTTACTGCATGCACAGCAAAGTTTGTTAAAGAATCTGAGCTACAGAGAGCAATTACAGAGATTAAACATTTTTTGGTGTGTATTCTTTTCAGTGCAGGGGGTATATTTCTTCACTTTTTATTGACTGGTTAATTAATATTCTTTACAGAATATTTGTGCAAATGCAAAATGCCCTATGATTATAAAACAGTTTTTCATTGCCCTAGGGGAAATCTCTTAAGCTGTCATATAAATAAAATGCATATAATTGATCCTGATGTAAAGTGATCAATTACAACACGGAAAGAAATTTGTATGCGTGAAAATATTTATTGAGACATGCATTGAGACATGCATCTGTACCTAATAACATACCTTATTTCTGTATTCTTTCAATAATGCTTACATAGGTAACAGAAACATTTGAGGAAGAAAAAGCACCCTGCTTTAACTACTTAAAGAAAATAGAAAGTACAGTTGTATAAGATCTTACCGTAACAGTAGATCTCCTACTTCTCGACTTCTCACTTTTGCAGTCTTCTTTAATACTGGGATATCATGCTGAGTATAGCTGAATGTCTGGCCAGCATTCCACAGCCTTTACATCTTCTGGGTGCCATATGTCAGATGTATGTCCTATGCACAAGTGTAGCTAGGGAGGGGTGAGAGGGTCAATTACCCTAGATTCAAAAGGTTGGTGAGTGTGATAGTTTTTCCATCTCTCTCAACTTTCCAGTTTAAAAGCCTGTGTTTGCGCTTGTTTCCCACATTTCCTGTAACTAGTCTAGTCCAGATACAGACTTGCTGTATCCAGGACTGTTTGTTAGCTTCTGAGCGGTGCCACAGTCTGCTCTTCAATTTTTCCCTTAGATCTACTAGTTCTTCTCCTGAACTTACACTAGCTTATTAGTCTAGCACTTTACCAGACTTCTTGTAGCAATTATTGTGACACACAAAAGTGCTACCAGCACTAAATGTTCTACAAGGAAATAGATCCAGTACTTGTTATCAATGCCCACCCCTCCAGGCATATATAAAAGTCAGTTCCTGTGCTTTCTCCTATTAACCTGGTGAAGTTGGGCATCCTGAGGCAATGTAGCAACTGCCTCATGTACACCGACAACACTCTCATCTTACCTTCCAATACTCAGATTTGCGAGAGATGCAATTATATATCCAGATTGGAAGTCATGCACTCTCCAGCCAAGACCGCAATAGCTGGTCAAGAGGAGAAGGTCAGCACTTGCACCACACCACATGGAACACATAGCCCTCCAAAGCACACACCAGCACTGCCTTCACATAAAAATACAAACCACACACCCACCTTCATGGAGGCTCTCAATAAAAATCTACCCAAGCAGCAGAGACCTCCAAAGCAGAAACACACTCGACCACCACAACACAACACTAATCACAAGACACATAACTCTCCTAAACAGTGTGCCACTCAACCAAAGCCCCTAAGGCAAAACAGCATGCCCAACACACTAGTCATAGGCGACTCCATAATGAGGCACACTGATGTCCCACTCACTAGGATGAAAAAGGTGAAAGTAACAGTCAGCTGCCTGTCAGGTGCGAGGATCCACCACATAACGCACTCACTCAGGTCCCTCAACAACAGGTACAAATATGACTCTGTCATTGTACATGCGGGTGTGAATGATCTGAGATGTACCTCCCTGGACTACATGAAAAGAGACATGGAGGAGCTCTCGGATTATACAGCCTAGGCAGGTATGACCCTAGCCCTGAGCAGCATCCTATCATCATCCAGAATGATACCACAGTGCAAGCAGAAAATGATTGACTTCAACAATTGGCTAAGTTTCTGGTGTCATTCTAAGGGGATCCAGTATCTATCTGCCTGGGATGACATGAATGACAGACCTTGATGCTTTGCCAGAGATGGTCTGCATTTGTCACTCATGGGCTTCCAGATACTGGCCAAGGCTCTTGTCACCCTTATAGTGCCTTTTTAGGTGGTGTTCCAAAGACCAAATCAGCACGGTAACAGCTACAAACAAATGCAATCTGAGGGTCATGCTGCTCAACGCTAGAAGTCTAAATCTCAAAATGCACTCACTCAAAGCACTCCATAAAATGCAGAACATCGACATTTGTGCTGTAACAGAGACCTGGTTCAAGGCAGCAGAAAGTACCCCTGCACTACCAGGCTATAACTCATTCCACACTTTTCAGCCCTAGAACTTGGACCGAAGCTCCAAAGGTGGTGGTGTTTCCATATTCATAAAGGATGCACACACCTCCAAACTGATAGCCCAACATAACACATCAGAGATACTTCAGGTGCAGCTAACATTGGGTAAGACAGCGATTCAGGTCGCAGCCTGCTATAGGTCCCCAACCATGTCCCAAGACTCATACTCCATGTTCCTAAGCACCCTGGAGAATATCAGGGTCCAACCTAACACTCTCTTACTACGCAACTTCAACTACCAGTCCATTAACTGGGTAAACTACTCATGTACCAATACACTTGCCCAACGTTTCCTGGAGTTCATTAATTCCCATGCCCTGGACCAGCTCATTCTTACCCCCACTAGAGGTAGCAACATCCTTGACCTGGTCATTACTAACATGGGTGACCATTGCTCTTTACCAGTAGTCAGCTCCTCCCTGGTTAGATCATCATCATCATCAGCCCCCTTTTTCCCATTTTTTTCTACATGGGGTCGGGGTATCATGTTAACTGTCATCAACTCTCTCGATTCTGTGCCACACTCCTGCCTTCTTCAACACTCATGTCTGATTGTCGCAGATCTTCTTTCACACAATCCATCCACCTCCTTGTTGGATGTCCTTCCTTCCTCTTACCTTCTTCCTGTCTGTCCCAAATCTTCCTCACCAGATTGTCTTCTGCTTTTCTACACATGTGCCCAAACCACCGTAATCTGTTCTCTTTGATATTTTCTGTAATTGGAGCTACTTTGGCTTCTGCTCTTATGTCCTCATTTCTTCATCTGTCCCACAGTGTGCATCCTACCACCTTTCTCAGGCACTTCATTTCCATCACCTCTAGCTTCTTCAACTGTTCTGCCTTTACTGCCCAGGTTTCTATACCATATAGTAGTACTGGTTGCACCACTGTCTTGTACACCTTGTTTTTCAGCTTCTTTGGCATTACTACACCTGATACTTGATACCAGTTGACTACAACCCCTCTGATTCTAGCTTTGACCTCTTCATTCAGACTGGTTAGATCTGACCAGAAACTAATCACCTTGGAAATACACATCCCTCCCACCCCCCACCCCCCGCAAAGGTAACCACCATGAAAAACTTCTCCAAAGCTAACTTTGGGCTCCTAAAAACAGAGGCGACTAAATTCACAGCAGCCATGCAAATGGAGAATAGTTGCATGACCACAGAATCATACAATAATGCACTGTACAAACATTTACACAAATGCATGGATCTCACCATACCCAATAGAACCAAGACGTTCTCCTCAAAAAAAAAGGAAGCCAATCTGGTGGCCCCCTGCCATAAACAAACATTACAACAGAAGGAGGAAACTGAAGAAGGTGAAGTCCCAAGACTGGAAAAACTCCCTTATCAGCCTCAAAAAAAAGTTGAGATCCCTCATCAAATCCTCTAACGCTAGCTATGAAAACAGAATTGCAACACATAGTAAAGACAACCACAAGGTCTTCTATAGTTATGTAAAGAATTTCCATGACAATACCCAGATTTGCTCTGAGCTATTTCACAATGGTACCTCCTATCCAAACAGATATTGGCAGTATATTGGCCAACAGATTCAGTGCCAACTTTACCCCCCACCAAAATGACCAATCACAATACCAGCAGATTGCCAGGCACCCAGTATTATTGCTGCACAGGTTAAAACAGCACTGTCCAAGGCCAAGAGTACAGCTTCTATGGGACCTGACAATATCCCTGGCTGTATTCTACATGAACTATAGAGTGAACTGGCACCTCACCTGTGTGCCATGTTCAATCACATCCTCATCTCAGGCTTTGTCCCTACCTAGTGGCGCACTGTTACAGTCATCCCTCTCCACAAAGGAGGAGTGACTACAGACCCTGGGAACTATCGTCCCATTAGCCTTACGAGTCTGATATGCAAAGCTATGGAACACATCATCATGGACCTAATAAACAAGGACATAGGGAATCTCCAAACTCTGGATCCCACACAGTTTGGTTTTGTGAAGTGTAGATCATGCCTGCTCAACTTGGTTGACTTCTTTGAGTCAGTCACCAGAGCTGTGGATGAAGGCAAGGTGGTTCATACAGCCTACCTTGATCTGGAAAAGGGTTTTGATACCATTCCCGACTCAGGAATCATAGAAAAACTCACTAAGTTTGACAACAACCCCTATATCACTAGGTGGGTTGCAAACTGGCTCACAGATAGAACCCACAGTGTGAAAGTAGCTGACTCCAAGACAGACTGCCTACTAGTCACGAATGGAGTCCCACAGGGTTCGGTCCTGGGTCTTCTCCTGTTTGGTATCTACTTCTCTGAAGTCCAGGCCAACATGAAGGGACTCTGGATGACAAAGTCCGCAGACGATTGCAAGTTGGGAGCTATTATTAACTCCCAAAGTGATGTTGACATCCTACAGAATGGCCTCACTGAGACCAATGACTAGTGTCAGAACCATGTTCTTAAGCTCAATGCAAAAAAAATGTGTCATCATCCCCTTTGGAAAAAACCTGGTTCCCATGAATTACCACATTGATGGTAGTCCACTGAACACAGAAGGTATTATAAGAGATCTGGAAACACAGGTTGACAGAAACCTCTCTTTTGATCACCACATTGCCACTGTGGTCAGAAAGTCCTTCTATGTGGCACATCTCATTATTACAAAAAGAACTCACACCGCTCTTACTCCGGTACCAATCACCACTGCTTCCACGTACTAGTAGCACGCCTCAGTGAACACAAAACTGTCTTTACTCGATGTTTAAAAACCAAGTCTTTTTTATTGTTAAAACTTTAAATGCGATTGTTTAAACATACATTTTTCGTCGGGACTCCTGTCCCAACTTCATCAGAAGTACAAACCGCCCCTAACTACGCTCAACTAATATATCTTCTTCACCCAGTTAATGTGTTAATTAATTAAACACAATTTAAAATTTAAAGTAGATGCCTTAAAGAGCCTTAAAGTGACTACGTGCTGAGTGATTTAATAACAGTGAGACTCATTACTCACCTGTTTTATTATATTCTACATTGTAATGTCATTTTTATTTTTTGTTGTTTGTATATATATGTATAAATATATATACATATATATATATTGAGTCTCATCATTGACCTGTCTTTTCCTTCATATTGGATCTTTAAAGTTATAAATTATAAATTATAAATAACATAGAATATAAATTGGATTTGATTTGATGAAATTACTCACAATAATATTATGTTATTAATATTAATGTTGGAACTATTTATTAATAAATAAGTATATATAAATGTGTACAAATAAATCTATATCAATAAATCTAAATATTGTGTACGTATTATGTTATATTAAATTGTGTAATATTATGCCCTTTCTTCCAAGCTAACCGAGTAGGTACCATATGTTAAGTTGTAAGTTATGTGTTGTATGTTGTAAAATATCTGTTTTACTTACTAATTGATAACTTCTGGATACGTGTCTCTTATTATCAAGGCTGATTTAGTTAAAAAATCTTTTAAAATTTTCTAAAAATGTAATAATCCAATGTATGCATAAGTATGAGTGTATAACTATGCATATTTATTTGTTCAATATACATAAAACAACATTGATGAAAAATTTTTAAAAAAGTTAGTTAAATTATAGACTATGACAATTTAAAAATAAATCTAAATTTAAATTTACCTGTCCAGATTTTTCAGTCTCAAAATACATACATTTCAGTGAACACACTTCGTTGATACCTGGAGCCCTACATGCATTAGTTCTTAGTTGCCATAATAGCTCCCTTCTTTCTAAGAGGAGACTATCATTCCCACCTCTATTATCTGACACTATTTGTTCTATGACTCTAAAATTAAATTTATGGTTTGGGAACACATCTATATGTCTAGCTAAAGCATTTTCCATTCTTTTTGCATTTATATTGTAAATGTGTTCTTTTATTCTTTCTACCAATCTCCTGTCCCTTTTACCTATGTAAAATGCGCTGCATGAAGCGCACTTCGCTAGATAAACCACTTGTTTACTATTGCAATTATATTTGGCTTCTGAAAAATACTTTTTACCATTTATAATAAAACTTTTGCCTTCATCAATGTATTTGCAGCAGTTGCACATGCAACACTTGTGCATCCCTGCTTGTGTTGTGAAAGTTTTATTCTTCCTTTGTAAAATTTCTTTTAAGTTCATGCCTTTTTTGTAAATCATCCTTGGTTTACATGGTAACAACTTACTAAAAAGGTTGTCATTCAACAGATATTCCCAGTTTTTCACCATAATGTTATATATTAACTTTGAGTCCAAATTGTATGTGCAAATGAAGTTACAGCTTCGATTTGGGTTGTCATTTTGTGTTCCAAATACTACCATCTCACATTGACTTCCTCCTTCTACATCTATTTGTAACACGTGACCCTGTAGGTCTTTTAGCCTCAACATAGGCACATATATGCCCACATTCCTCTTATATTTTACTTCCATGAATATTTCGTTTAAGAAGTCAGACTGGTAACCCCTCTGCGTGAAGAAGTCAAATATTAAATCACATTCTTCTTCAAATTCAATGTCAATTGAGATCATTCAGGCTGCCCTTACGAGCTGTCCTTTCACAACAGATTTTTTCTGATGCCTTGGATGGCAACTCGTGAAATGCAAATACATGTTGGAATACGTTTCTTTTCTGTATATTTTTGATAAATAGTTTCTCTTTTCATAGTCCTTCCTGAGAGAAACGTCTAGGTAGTCTATTTTGTCTCTGTCATGTTTAAATGTAAACTGTAAAAAATCTGTCGTGTTGTTAAGACTTGCTAGGCAACACTCCATTTCATCTTCCGTCCCTTGAAATAAAATGAATATGTCATCCAGGAAGCGTGTGTAGAATGTCAAGTTCTTTTTGAATTCAGTTTTAGTAATGCAATCAAATAAATAGTAATGCAAGCAAAAATTTCAAAGCGAATTTCAGCAGGAATGACAATTCAGGTAATGTCAGTGAAAGGAACCAACAACAAAATTTTCAGAGAGTGAATTCCTATCAAAGGAAAAAGAACAACAAAACGAGGAACAAGAGGAAGAAATGGTAAATGTGTCAGGTACATCTACTAACGAGAGTAGTCAACTTGAAATACTAATCAATTCAAGTGGTGACTTTAAAATTTATAACTACTCAAGCATTACCATTTTGCCAGATGTTGTGGAGCTATTGTCCAAGGGATACACATTTGTCCCTTCAAGAACGACTGATTTAGCACAAACAATATTAGACCTGAAACTGTTTTGTAGAAAAATAAATTTAACAGGTCTAATGGGGAACAATGCACAGAACAACTCTGAACTATACGTATCCAGCGTGTATAATCCCCCTTTACATCCTTCAGTAGCACTATTTGAAAATGCAACAGAACTAGATCTAAGGGACATGGTGAAATCTAACATCTACAAAAGAAAATATAACTATAACATAAGTAAGGAAGAGAAACAACAACTAGAATTTTTGTGCCAAGCCCCCATAAGAATCATGAAACCAGACAAGGGAGGGGGCCTGGTAATTATGTCACTAGAAGATTACAACAGCAAAATGTTATCTATCCTTGAGAGTGACACGTATATAGAAGCATCGACCAATGAAATGCATGGAGCTCATAGAAAAATTCGAGCTTTCATAGAAGAAATATATATTGAAGCCAGAATTGATAGAGACACTTACTTGTATTTGCAACAATCATTTCCTAGAACACCCTATTTATTTGGAATACCGAAAATCCATAAAGGCCTTGATGATCCACCAATGAGACCACTGGTGGACGGCAGAAAAAGTTCGACATACACGTGTGCAAAGGTCTTGGACAATATCTTGAAAAAATATATATCAAGGGAGAAACAGATCTCGAAGGATTCATGGTCATTTCTCAAATCAATTAATGAATTAAGATTTGTTCCACAATCTTTCTTCGTGACAATAGACGTGAAAGATTTATATTCTTGTATCCCACATCAGATAGCAATAGAATGGGTTGCTAATATGTTGCGTCTCTATAATGCGCCCAACAGTGAAATTTCATTGGTCGAAGAATTAATTGACACAATATTGTCTTACAATTATATAATGTTCAATAACACTATTTACCATCAAAAAGTAGGTGTAGCGATGGGCTCACCATGTGGTGGAGCCATCGCAAACCTAGTTATGGCTTATTGGGAGAGGTCATTCCTTTTAAATAAAACTGAATTCAAAAAGAACTTGACATTCTACACACGTTTCCTGGATGACATATTCATTTTATTTCAAGGGACGGAAGATGAAATGGAGTGTTGCCTAGCAAGTCTTAACAACACGACAGATTTTTTACAGTTTACATTTAAACATGACAGAGACAAAATAGACTACCTAGACATTTCTCTCAGGAAGGACTATGAAAAGAGAAACTATTTATCAAAAATATACAGAAAAGAAACGTATTCCAACATGTATTTGCATTTCACGAGTTGCCATCCAAGGCATCAGAAAAAATCTGTTGTGAAAGGACAGCTCGTAAGGGCAGCCCGAATGATCTCAATTGACATTGAATTTGAAGAAGAATGTGATTTAATATTTGACTTCTTCACGCAGAGGGGTTACCCGTCTGACTTCTTAAACGAAATATTCATGGAAGTAAAATATAAGAGGAATGTGGGCATATATGTGCCTATGTTGAGGCTAAAAGACCTACAGGGTCAAGTGTTACAAATAGATGTAGAAGGAGGAAGTCAATGTGAGATGGTAGTATTTGGAACACAAAATGACAACCCAAATCGAAGCTGTAACTTTATTTGCACATACAATTTGGACTCAAAGTTAATATATAACATTATGGTGAAAAACTGGGAATATCTGTTGAATGACAACCTTTTTAGTAAGATGTTACCATGTAAACCAAGGATGATTTACAAAAAAGGCATGAATTTAAAAGAAATTTTACAAAGGAAGAATAAAACTTTCACAACACAAGCAGGGATGCACAAGTGTCGCATGTGCAACTGCTGTAAATACATTGATGAAGGCAAAAGTTTTATTATAAATGGTAAAAAGTATTTTTCAGAAGCCAAATATAATTGCAATAGTAAACAAGTGGTTTATCTAGCGAAGTGCGCTTCATGCAGCGCATTTTACATAGGTAAAACGGACAGGAGATTGGTAGAAAGAATAAAAGAACACATTTACAATATAAATGCAAAAAGAATGGAAAATGCTTTAGCTAGACATATAGATGTGTTCCCAAACCATAAATTTAATTTTAGAGTCATAGAACAAATAGTGTCAGATAACAGAGGTGGGAATGATAGTCTCCTCTTAGAAAGAAGGGAGCTATTATGGCAACTAAGAACTAATGCATGTAGGGCTCCAGGTATCAACGAAGTGTGTTCACTGAAATGTATTTTGAGACTGAAAAATCTGGACAGATAAATTTAAATTTAAATTTATTTTTAAATTGTCATAGTCTATAATTTAACTAACTTTTTTAAAAATTTTTCATCAATGTTGTTTTGTGTATATTGAACAAATAAATATGCATAGTTATACACTCATACTTATGCATACATTGGATTATTACATTTTTAGAAAATTTTAAAAGATTTTTTAACTAAATCAGCCTTGATAATAAGAGACACGTATCCAGAAGTTATCAATTAGTAAGTAAAACAGATATTTTACAACATACAACACATAACTTACAACTTAACATATGGTACCTACTCGGTTAGCTTGGAAGAAAGGGCATAATATTACACAATTTAATATAACATAATACGTACACAATATTTAGATTTATTGATATAGATTTATTTGTACACATTTATATATACTTATTTATTAATAAATAGTTCCAACATTAATATTAATAACATAATATTATTGTGAGTAATTTCATCAAATCAAATCCAATTTATATTCTATGTTATTTATAATTTATAATTTATAACTTTAAAGAGCCAATATGAAGGAAAAGACAGGTCAATGATGAGACTCAATATATATATATGTATATATATTTATACATATATATACAAACAACAAAAAATAAAAATGACATTACAATGTAGAATATAATAAAACAGGTGAGTAATGAGTCTCACTGTTATTAAATCACTCAGCACGTAGTCACTTTAAGGCTCTTTAAGGCATCTACTTTAAATTTTAAATTGTGTTTAATTAATTAACACATTAACTGGGTGAAGAAGATATATTAGTTGAGCGTAGTTAGGGGCGGTTTGTACTTCTGATGAAGTTGGGACAGGAGTCCCGACGAAAAATGTATGTTTAAACAATCGCATTTAAAGTTTTAACAATAAAAAAGACTTGGTTTTTAAACATCGAGTAAAGACAGTTTTGTGTTCACTGAGGCGTGCTACTAGTACGTGGAAGCAGTGGTGATTGGTACCGGAGTAAGAGCGGTGTGAGTTCTTTTTGTGGAGAAGTTGTTAATTTTCCTCAGTTACATCTCATTATTAAGGGTTTTGCAACCAGGAACAAAGAGGTCATTGTCTCCCTGTACTCTTCCCTCATTAGTTCAGTCATTGAGTACAATGCCCCATTTGGCATGTACCTCACTAGACACCTGCAACAACTGGAGAGGCCGCAAAAGTACCTCACAAAGAGGATCCTAGGCCTTAAACACTTGTTCTATATGGACACACTAAAAAAACTCCAACTATTCTCTGTCTCATATCGCCCACTTAGAGACGATCTCTGCTTGACTTACAAAGCCAAGTCTGACCCAGCTCGGTCAGAAATGCTACAGCAAAAGAAATCCCAATCCCTCCACACCACACACACCTCATTACCACAATTAACAGAACATGCTGGAGGGACAGGTTCATAAACCAGAGACTGCCCATGCTATGGAACAGACTTCCCATACATGTCAAGCAGAGCACCTCTCTGACCCTCTTCAAGAGAAATCTTGATGAGTGGATGGGAAACACTAAATTCACCCCAGGGATAACTCCAGTGGCTTTTCTCAACAGATGCACTGGGAACTAAGGTTGGGTGGCACTATGCCAGGGTAATCCTATGGCTAGGCTTGTAAAGGCCCCAGGGTCATTAGCGTAGTACACACCTATGAACCTATGATCTATCTCTCTCACTTTATTGCAATACTAGCTTTTAAAAGTCAGTATTGTATTTATGGTGAAATCTAAGCACTGCACTGCTCTTTGTGGTCTAAACTGTAGCAACTACTTGCTACATTTGTAGCAAGCAGTTTGGTACAGTTTAATTGAAAAAGTGTTTTATTTTAAGTAATACATTATTGCTGTACCACACCATGCAGGTAGTGAATAAACTTTAACAACCATTTTCTATATTTGTAACAAGCAGTATGCTACAGTTTAAAGGCAATTTTTATAGGTATAGTCATATGTGGGGAGGAGGAGGATTGGAGGCAGGGCACAGAAGCAGGACCTGGGTGGCTGGGGCAGGAGGGGGGGGGGGCATGTCATGCATCTGGCCACATGGTTGGTGTGCTAGTAGAGGTAACAGCAGTTGTTATTTTCCTGCTCTTGACTGGAAAAGCTGGGGGGTCTGGATCTAGCTGTATTAAGTCAATCTCTAATATGTACCCAATCCTCAGAACTGAAGTGCCTCAGAAAAACTAGAGCAACTCCAGAGGAAACCAACAGCATATACATCCAGGAAGAAGACAAAGATGAAAAAGAGACGCAAAAGGAAAACAACAGAAAACAACAGGGTAGAAGGGAGGGACAGAATACTGAAAAGTGACAAGTAGGACATCTACTGCTATGGCAAAACCTTACACAACTGTACTATGTCTTTCCTTACCACTGTTGTAGTATTCATTACTCTTGGGAGGGTACAAAAGCTATTGCAAAGGATGGGAACAGGAAGCCACAGAAGAACCCTATAAAAACCCACAAAGGATGGTCTTGGCAAAACTCACCCTGGCCCTATAAGTGACATCCAACTTGTAATGTTTGGTGAAAGTGTGAACAGAAGAACAAGCAGCATCTTCCAAGATGGATCTAATATCCAGGCCCTTGAAAAAAGCACCAGAAGAGACCACTGCCCTGATAGAATAAGCACAAACTGAAGAGGAAAGCTGCTTACCATGAAAAAAAAAAAAGCAAAAAGAAATCCAGGACGAGATTGTTTGCTTAGAAACAGCCAAACCCAATTCCTGGCATTGAAAGGAAACAAAAAGCTGATCAGATATCCTTATATATTTTATCTTGCCAAGTAATATCTGAGGTGTCTATATAAATCCAAAGTATGAAAAACCCTTTCATAGAACTCTGTGGAGAAGGGAAAAAAGAAGGAAGATGAATGGATTGATTCAAGGACAAAGCATTAACCACCTTGAGCATAAAAGAAGGATTGGTACAAACAGGTACTCTGTCCCTGTGAAAAAACAAAAAAGGTGGAAACACCATGAGTGCTTGAAGTTCAGACACCATCTTGGTAGAAGTATGAGCCACCAATAATACTGTCTTCTAAGTACAACATTGTAGGGAAGGAGAAAAGTACAGTTGTGTACCTACCATGAATGTAGATGTTCGAGTGTATTCACTGTTGCAGTCATTACTCTTGGGTTATCCTGCTGGCAGGCTACCCGCAGTCAGCCTGAATTCCAAAGTCCTGGTCCGGCGTCGGTTGCTGTCAACTCTTCCCTGACGTCAGTGCGCCAGGGGTATAAAAGATGCAGCCGAAGCCATTTTCTTCAGTTTTTCTTGCCCCAGATGTCAGGTGCCCCCAAAAGGGTAGGCTAAATATATTATGCCAATAAACATACATGCAGTAAAGATACATTTCCTTCATCTACAGCAAATACACCACATAGGCTGTATAGAATAGAGAAGTACAGATAAACCCCAGCAAAAGAAAGGAGGACGGTGGGAGAGTAACCTGGACTGCAACAGTGAATACACTCAAACATCTATATTTATGGTAGGTACACAACTGTACTATGTTCGTGTTAAACTGTTGCAGTCATTACTCTTGGGTTGAATCCCAAAACTGGGGATCGGTGGCTGGGCTAAATAGGATTAGGAGAGACTATGAGGCCCTGCAGAACTGCAGTGGCAAAGCCTGCTCTGGATTTAGAGTAAAGAGGTAAGTGGTAGTGCTTTGTAAAAGTGTGCACTGAACTCCAAGTTGCAGCCTCTAAGATGTCTTTGGCTGGTACTCCTCTGAGGAAGGCTGCTGAAGTGGCTACTGCTCTGGTAGAATGAGGCCTAATGCCCCTAGGCACTGATTTGCCATGCTGAGAATAGCAGAAACGGATGCAATGGCCTATCCATTTAGAAATAGTCTGTTTTGAGATAGCCTTTCCTTGTGATCCTGCAGCATATGACACTAAAAGTTGCTCAGTCTTTCTGAAAGCTTTAGTTCTGTCCAAGTAGAAGCATAGCTGCCTGTGTATGTCCAAAGAATGCAGAATTTTCTCACCCTTGTTCTGTGGATTTGGACGAAAGGTAGGCAAGTGAATGGTTTGGTTGAGGGCCACACTGGACACCACCTTAGGCATAAATGTTGGTTTTGTCCTCAGAGAAACCCTGTCTGGATGAAAAATGATAAAAGGTTCCACAGCCATGAGTGCTTGTAACTCCGAGACTCGTCTTGCAGAGGTTATTGCTAGGAGCAGAGCTGTTTTCCAGGATAAGAATTTTATATCCGCTGTTGAAGCTGGCTCAAAAGGAGGCAGTGTGAGATTTCCAAGACATAACTGAGGTCCCATGCTGGAATTGGTGCTCTCCTTGGTGGCCTGATGTTTTTGGCCCCTCTGAGGTACTGCCTTATTAAAGGATGAGAAAAGATAGGTGTTTCCGTATTGTAATGGGCAGAAATGGCAGAGGCATGAATCTTAATTGATGAAAAAGAAAGCCCTTTGTCCAGCATCTCAGTTAGGTATTGTAGAATCTGAGGAATGTTTGGTACATACATCTCAATGCCTTGTTCCTGGTTCCAAGCACAGAATCTCTTCCATTTTTCTGCATAAGATTTTCTGGTACTGGGCCTCCAAGATAACATCTGTAACAGCTTTTGAAAGGGGAGTGTTCTGAATGGCTACATTATCCGCCATGCTGCCAGATTTAAGGTCCTGAGTTGGCTGTGCAAGATCTGATTATTTTGTTGGGTCAGCAAATGAGAAGTTTGAGGCAATATCCATGCTGGACCTTGAGACAAGCTCTTTAGGGTTGGGTACCAGTGCTGGTGTGGCCAGTCTGGTGCAACCAGTATCATTTTTGGATTCTCTTGTCTGACCTTTAGGAGTACCCTGGGAAGAAGAGGCAGTGGAGGAAAGGCATATACTGTTAGTTTTTTCTAGCTGAAGGATAGGGCGTCCACTCTCCATGCTTGTTTGTGATAAATCCTTGTGCAAAATCTCTGTAATTGGCAGTTGTGAGGGGAGGCAAATAGATCTATGTCTGGGCATCCCCATTTCCTTATTATCATGCTGAAGACTTGTGGATCCAGTTTCCACTCGTGGGGATCCATGAGGTTTCTGCTTAGTTCGTTTGCCAGAGTATTTGTTTTTCCTGGCAGGAATTGTGCTTGCAGGTGGACTTGATAAGTCAATGCTGTGTCCCATAAGGTCATTGCTTGTCTGCAGAGGGGGGTAGGAATGTGTACCTCCCTGCTTGTTTATGTACCACATGACCGTAGTATTGTCTGTCTTTATCAGTAGCTGTCCTGGATGAAGTAGATCCTTGAAAGCTGTCAGGGCATTCTGAACAGCTAGCATCTCTTTTTGATTGATGTGAAGATGCATCTGGCTTGCAGGCCATGTGCCCTGAATACATTTTCCTGCCATATGGGCTCCCAGGCATAATCTGATGCATCCGGTGTCAGTGTCTGTCTGGTTGAGGGTAAAGTGAATGGCAGACCCTTGTTGTGGCGACAGGCCTCTGCCCACCATCGAAACTCCTGTTGCAGGCAGGGAATGAGGGTAATTACTGTCTCCAGGCTGTGGCAATGCTGATCCAAACACTTTTTAGATACCATTGTAGTTTCCTCATATGCAGTCTGGCATATGGAATTCGTAGAATGCAGGATGCCATGAAACTCAAGGCCTGCATGATTTTCCTTGCAGATAACTGGGTCTTTGTTGCCAATTTTTTGAAGTAAGAAGTCAGTTGCTTTTGTTTGTCTGGTGTGAGATAAGCCATCTGGGCAGTTGTATTTAAGCTTGCACCCAGGAATATTATCTCTTGAGAGGGTACTAGTTTTGATTTCTTTTCGTTTACTGTGTACCCTAGGCAAATTAGTAATCTTTTTACAAACACCAGATGCTTTAGAAGAATGTCTTTGTTCTCTGCTTGAATAAGGCAGTCGTCCAAGTAGGGATATATTTGAATTCCTCTTTGTCTGCAAAATGCAATTACTGGTGCCAGGCATTTTGTGAAGACCCTGGGCGCAGTAGATAAGCCAAAGGGCAGTGCAGAGAATTGGTAGTGCATTGATCCAGCTATGAATCTGAGGTATCTTCTGCAAGATTGTCTGATTGGGACATGCAGGTATGCCTCTTTTAGGTCCAAAGTTACGAGCCAAGCCTTCTTGACCAGCATGGGCAGTAGTTGCTGTAGAGTCAACATCTTGAATTTTGGAACCTCCAGAAACTTGTTTAGTATAGACAGGTCCAGTAATGGTCTCCAGGTTTTGTCCTTTCTGGGCACTAAGAAAAGTCTGGAGTAAAATCCTTGCACCTGCTCTTGTTGTGGGACTTGTTGAATGTCCCTCATGTCCATGAGGGCTGTAATTTGTTTTTGTGCTTCTGCCCATTGATTGTGTGGCAGGTCTGGCATACCTTTTGCCCTTGGTAGGGTGTGAAAATGGAACCTGTAACCTTGGGACACTATGTTTAGGACCCATTTGTCTTGGGTAACCATTTGCCAATTTGATGAGAAAAGTGCTAGTTTTCCCCCTAAGGGGGCCGCCAAAAGAAAAGTGCTTGGATCTGGCAGAGGAAAGTCATTGGGACTGTTTCCTGTAAGGTTGTAATTTGTCTTCTCTGCTTTTGGAAGTAGGAGCACCCCATTGTTTAGGCCTATATGAGCCTTGGGGCTGAGATCTGCCTCTGGGACGCCTGTATCTGCCTCTTTGTGGTCTGTCTGACACTGGAAAGGACCAATTTTTTGAAGGCCAGTTCCTGCTAAATCTGGGTGGCTGTGCCTGTAAGAAATCCTTAACTGTCTGCATGGATTTCGCTTTATCCTCCATTTTCTTCAACACCTCTTCTGCTTTAGCACCAAACAAAGTATCATGCTGTAATGGGGCATCTAATAATTTTGCTTTAACATGATCAGGCAGATTCTGTTCCTTTAACCAAGCATGCCTTCTAATGACAGAACCTGTAACAGTGGCCCTGCAAGAGGCCTCCAGTGAATCATAACCACATTGCAAAGTATGTTTTCCCACCTGTTCAGCTGCATGTAATAAATCCTGCATTTTTTTGTTCTCTGAACATTCAGTATTTGTCACCATTTTCTGTTTAAGCAGTGACATTAAATATTGCTGATATTTAAGCATATGAAACTGATAATTTAAAGCCCTTACAGCCAAGGTAGCAGAAGTGTAAACTTTTTTCCCCCATCTGTCCAGTGACCTAGAATCCCTAGCAGAGGGGACAGGGTTTTTTGCAGTGGAAGCTTTGACCCGTTTGGGACCCTGAGAAATAGTTTCTGGGTCAGCAGCGGGGTTTTTATATAGGAATTTATGAGAATCCGGAACCCTGTAGTATCTGTCTGGCTTAGCAGGTGCAGGGGGTAAAGAGTCAGGGGACAGGCCAAACTCTGAGAATACATCATCTACAATATCTAGAACAGGTGGAATAGCAAGGGACCTGTGTTGAGGAAGTAGTGGAAAGTCTCTGAGCCTTTTCTTAGATTCAGAGTAATCTTGGCTCTCACAGTGGAAATGCTCCCTCATGGTATGCAGGGTTTCCCCAAAAGAATAATCCTCAGGAGGAGAGGCTGAAGAAATGGAATCTTCAGCATCAGAGTCCTCATAGGGAGGCATAAAATAATCCTGTTCAGAAGAGGAATCATAAGAAATAGAAACCTGATCAGAAGAATCATATTCTGTCTCTTGCCTAGGCCTCTTATCAGGAGGGGGATGGGAACCCCTGATCAAAGTAATTAGGTCTTCGGCCATTTTGAGCATCTGTTTTTTTAGGCATGGAAGTCTGAGTGGGAGAATTCTGTACTTGTTTCTTTGTCTTTAGAGCTGCTTTAGTCTTTGTCTTTGAAGCTGAAGATGGTTTAACATATAGCTGTCTAGGTCTGAAAACACCCTCATAAGCCGATGCCTGCACCATGGCTCCGGACCCATCTGAGGGAATGATTTCCAAGTGTCCAATACCTTGAGTATCCACAGGCCCAGTCAGCTCCATGTGGGAGTCAGAAGCGGCCTGTGGCTCTGAGGTAGCGGGTGCCAGGGGCTGCGAAAGCGCCTCACTGAGAACCGGCGAACCGGCGACTGGCCTAACAGAGGCCTCGTCGTCGGTTTTGGACCTCGGATGCCTATCCTTTTCCTTGTCCTTGTGTTTTTTGTACACTCCGGTCATCAGCTGTTCTGACGGCATTATATAATTAAATCTTCGGCCAAAGTAATGAAATGCAAAATCGAACCGACGCTTAATAGTGCGTTGGTTAAATCTAGCACAAAACCGACAACTAGCAACATTGTGATCAGGGCCTAGGCAAGGAATACAGTAAGAGTGAAAATCCTTATGAGGTATTTGCTTCCCACAAGAAATACAATTGTTAACTTTTTCTGGCATTGGTCAGGAGCAAGAAAAAAGTTTCCCCAATGGGGTACTTAGCTTTAATGAAGACTTCGGTTCTGAAATTCGGATTTGAAAATCTCAGGAGTTGGCCGACCGGCACTTGCGAACTGCTTTTGCTTTGGGCACTGCATGGCAAGAAAGACTGAAGAAAATGGCGTTGGCTGCATCTTTTATACCCCTGGCGCATTGACGTCAGGGAAGAGGCGACAACAACTGACGCCGGACCAGGACTTTGGAATTCAGGCCAACTGCGGGTAGCCTGCCAGCTGGATAACCCAAGAGTAATGACTGCAACAGTGAAACATGATGAACATCTGCAGGCTCAACAGACTGACACAATTTCTCAAGAACAAAATTATGGTCCCGAGAAGGTGGAATAGTCTTTCTTGGTGGCCGAATATGAAGAATGCCTTTTAAAACTTGTTTGACTTCAAAAGTAGAAGCTAAATGTGGATTCAGAAGCAGACAAGTGTTAATGGCTGAGAAATGAACTTTAGCAGATGAATATGCCAAGCCAGAATTGAGCATCTCACACAAATAAGAAAGGTTAGTAGGAACCATAAGAGCATTAAAAACCCCTGAGTAAAATCCTGCCATTGTGTAGATCCTTAGCCACAGGAGCCACATGCTTAGTTTTCTGATTTATTTTAAGGAACATCAGCTTTAATAAATCTAGGAGGGTCAGACCTTGCCTAGATTTGATGAGGTTACCAGGTACGTCTTCCCTAACAAGTATTTGGGAAACCCCCATATGCCACTCTGAAGTAATCAGCTGTGGTTTCCCCTCCACATCTGCACCAGATGTAGTCACAGTTTCAGAGGACATGTGGGTAAAGCAGCTAAAGAAGGAACTGACAGTAGCACCAAACAGTGCTCAGGTTCTTTATCCAACCCAATGGAGATGTCCACTGAAAGCTGGATGGCAGCAGGATCAGCTTGCACCTTTTTGGCTTTCTTTTTAAGTGGTGGCTGAACATCAGGGTGGGTAGAATAGGCCTGCTGTACCCTGAGTCAAAAGCTTCAATTGTTGGTTATTCAAAATAAATGGAAAGAGATGATAAACTACTGTGGAGTATTTCAGGGACAAAAGTCTGACAAATCTCACAGTATATATGGTCGTAGGTAGCACCCATACAAAAAAGGCACTGTTTATGTCTATCTTTATGGAGAATTTGTCTCCCACACTCACATTTTCCATTCCTGGATGACATGTAAACTTAAGGTAATATGCAGAAAAAAGAAAGAAAGAGACCCCAATGGGGCACTTATCCATAGAAGGCTTGGTACTGGAACAAGCTTGATGAATGGCCTGCCAGCCATATTCAAACGTAGCATTCAGACTAGCAGCAAAGAAGTTCTGAGGATTAGGTGCTCATGCAACGCATATGTACTTTATGCCTTGCACGTAGCCCATACTGCTGATATAAGGTACCCAGAAAATGTAAAGATTTTGGTATGCTGGCTGGAAAATCAGCTATCCTTGGCAGGATATCCCTGGAGTAAAGAATACTACAACAGTGATAAGGAAGGACATCACCCTCATGTACATCAGCATATAGGAATTAATAACCATCCACTACTCCATCTAGCAATTCATATGATTTCTTATCAGAACTCAGACTATCACTAGTTTATGTTTTCATTTCTTGTAAACAACAAACTGCCATTTCTTACTACATTAATTTTTAACCTCTCTTTTCATTGTTTTGATGGTAGTAGGTGATAGTGATGCAGTCTTTTGTAAACAAATGGAGCTAATTTGTTTGGCATGCTGGATACCATCTGTTTATCATTATCCTGACAGATATAGGCAGGGTAACATACCCATTGTGGTTTTCGGGGTTAGAATGGTCACAGCTCATTATCAGAAAGCTATGGGGCCACCAAATGGAGGTGGGACAGTGCATAGACATATGGGTCTGCAAAGGACAGTCATGCACCCACACAATGAACCACATGTGTACACATCTTATCATGGGATCAACAGAATGGCAAAAGCTGAAAAAGCTCACTGTACAGGAGAAAGAGGTGCTGCAGCAAGCTCTAGATACATGTGGAATGTGTATCCTTGACAGGGGAGAACTTGAAAAGACTTTCTGGATCCATATGTGACAGAGAATGGTGCAGGACATTATTGCTGTAGGTAACCATAACAGGATACTAGTACAAGTGCACTGCAGAGTCACTGATATGATACTGCATTCCAAGACTAAAGCCTAAGACATTGTTAGGGCCAGATCCATCACAAGAGGTGGACCATTGACAAAGAAGTGGCTCATAGAGGTAGAAGAGCTCCTGGCAACCTAGTCATTATCAGGTGAGAGAATTACTATGGCTAGTGGTGGCATGGATGTGGATGCTGGGCTGGTGACCACAGCCTGAGTATCAATAGAGACTCCACTAGGTTAGTCTTAGCATGTTCTTTTACAGTTGTATACCAATCAACACATGTGAAGGAGTTATTCAGCAGAACACATAAGCACATCTGCTCTCCAGGTACATTTGGGACACAACTGCAACAACCTCCACCACAAGGTATATATGTATATGCTATTCACATAATGAGTATGGACCATACCTCTCAACCTGGAAACATCAAAAATCTGGACAAGGGCCATGAAAAATAGGTACAAATCTGTACGCTGATTAACATCTAATTTGCATACATAATTATGTAACCCCACCCACTCCAATGGGATTGTGGGATAACAACTTTCGAACACAAACTGAAGAACAGACAACCAAAATATGGCACCAGAGTCCCCCTGCAGCCATTCCAATGTTCCATTACCTGGTTATTTCACCCCATTTACCATAAACACTAATGCGTGCATACTGCTTTACTTCTGCAGTGATTATTTGGATCTTATTTTTACATTTTGCAGCACATCAATGCACAAACACTGACAGACATCTGATAAACAAAGCAATACTGTCTCACAATGAAAAAAGACTTGGCATTAAAACTTCTCTGCCCTTGAAACTCACATTCATTGAAACAACATTGAAACCTACATCACATCCAAAGAAAATGCATCTGGCCAGTGGTGGATAAATATTACCTTTGGGCTGTTTTCAAATCATTGGCCCCTTGCACATAAAACAAGAAACATACATGTGTTATTTTCTTTGATACACCTTCCTGACTTTATTAAGTTATATACCTTGTATAATACAGCACACTTGTTAGACAGAGCACATTTTACATTTTTTGAATTAACATTTTTCCAGTAGGCTGTACTGTAGGCAATGAAAGAAAATGCATGAACCAATAATTACAAAACTGCCCAATTCAGAACATTTCCATCATAAAAGTCTACTTCCACTCCCAAACTATAAACAGAATGACAGTAGTGTAAGCATAGGCATCTTGCACAGCTTCTCACACTTATTTTCAATTTCAGTTTTTTTTTCGGGGGGGGGGGGCAAAAGGTCAAAAACCAGGGACACATTTTAAACATTGCTTGTATAAATTTGGAAAGTTGCTAGAATAAAATGTTGAGTTACCACCATGCATGCTACTGGCAAGTCTTGAACCCAGAACACCATACACTACAGTCAGTGCAACATACCAGTATGCTAAATCAGCAGTTTAAAAAAACAGGAAGACTGAAACTTAATGAATCATCTCTGAAACCCATTTAATTCTTAATAATATGCTTAATCATACCATTATACCACATACACACCTTACTGATCCAACACAGTACTATGCTACATGAGCCAGTGCTACATGAGCCAGCTTACAAAGTATGACTTTTTACTAAAACAACAGAGCTAGAAACTTTAGACTACTTAGAAATACCTTAAGAACCTTGTCTGTATTGTTCTTATAGAATACTTGAGATAACCTCTATCTGTGCTCTAATGTAATGCTTGATCTGATTCTGAAAATGCACTACTGGGAGAACTAACAGCCCAATAAAGGTAGCACTAAAAACAAAAGTATCGATATGTTTACTTTTCAATTGATATCAACACTGATAACTATCACTGCTGAAGTGACACCAGGCCCATGTCCAAAAATAGTAGAGTTAGTCTGTGGCTAGATGGATTTATAACACTTTTATAGAAAAGACTTACCCTAAAGTCAGAATCATTAATTTCCATCAAAAATAATACATGCCTAACAATCACACCTAAACAGAGGAAACAAAAATTGCCATTGTTTTAATTATTGACACAGCAAGTAAGTTTCTCGAAGGACAGCAAGTTATAAATGCTCGTACCCATTTGTTCCTTAAGTTCATAGGTTTAATACTGAACTTAAACACAACAGTCACATTCCTTGACAAACTACTGCATTTTAGTGCTTAGAATGCTACTGCCAAACACACACACACGCACACACATGCATGCACACACAGACACACACGCACACACAGACACACACACACACACACACACACACACACACACACACACACACACACACACACCCTTTGTTCCTTACCTAATTCCCAGCAGTTCGAAATGGCAGCAAAAGCATTCTCTCTCGGCAGTTCACGGCAGCATAAGCAAGCCAAAGCAAAGTTCATGGCAGCATAAACAGCCAAACAAAGTCCAAATGGCAGCATAAAGAAGCAAGCCAGCAAAAGCATTCTCTCAAGGCAGTTCTTTCCATCCGAAATATGCAAAGTCCAAAGCCAGCATTCTTTTCTCGGTAGCAACAGTTCTTTTCAAATTCTCGTCCTGCTCACAGCCAGCTGGAAATGATGATGTGAGCTCCTTGAGCTCAATTCCGACTGGCTGGTAGCACTGATGGAGCTGACATCATCGCGCATGTGATGACGTCAGCTCTGACAGCACGAAAATTCAAAAAATAAGCAAATAAATCAGAAATGAAGGGGTGCAACTCGGGAATCGTGGCACCCCTTCATTTGGATCCCAAAACTCGGTAAAAACTGAGTAATTCGGGCGGTTGGGAGGTCTGGTATGGACCAGTATGCATGACACTAGTTGGGGGATGTATACATACATTCCAGCACAGGTAAAGTGGCCAGCACAACAGTCCGGCATATTACAGATGCCAGCTACCACCTGTGGCTGATGATGGTGATGGTGATACCATACACATGGCATAGTCTAATGACATAGTGGCAATGTCAGAGACACTAACAGTGGAAGGTACATTCACATCACCCACATACGGTGGTGGAGGGATAGGCTGAACTTTCAGTATAATGGTTCCTTAGAGCAAGATGGTTTATGCATGTTAGCCCCACCCAGGCTACACAGGTGTCACCAAAATTGATGGCATCTGTAAGCTGCACTGCCTCCAAGGTCCATGCACCCCCAATGAGGAGAAGCATGTAGATGGCCATCTCCAAAACGACTCTTGGTCATTTCCTGACATGCATTCTACACTAGACATTAATCAGTGGATATACAGGTCAGTGACTCAGGCAGAGTGAGTGAGTGTGTCATTTGACCAGTGCGAGGAAGTGCAACCGTGTGGGATGGCTTGCACTGGGACATGACATTTAGGGACACATTTTTGCTGAGAGCAGTGATGACTCAACTAGCACCCACTGGTGCATCCAGGATGATGCTGACAAATGCCTACTGTGGCTGTGCCGGTGTATGGATGTGTTGCAGATGGTCAAAGGTCAGGCTTACACAGATAGTATACATTGCTTTGTAGACTGAAGCACTTTTACCCTATGCCTTGGCTGCCTCCACCTCAGGCATTTTGTCAATTGCATGTTCATGGTTAATGCTCATCTGTCTTCACTAAAGTGAGCTTATGCTGGGCCAGTTTCTTGGAGTCATGCAGTCTCACATTGTCACTATCCTCTGGTAGCCTACTGAGTGCAAAGCCTAGCTGTGGCCATCCTCAGGATGATAGATGTCATCCATCTATTACCTGTCTGTGGGAGAGCAGGGGCAACAGCAAGTTTACATCTGTTCCTGAAGTTTTATACCATCCTTTGCTCAGGATGTAACCAACACAAAAGAAAACATTTAAAAATACCTACAAATTTAAATACTGATGCTCACAATGTTGAAGTTGAAACACATAACTTGGAATAGTGATAGTGTTACACAGATGGTATGTCTAAAGTAAAGTGAAGTGGTAGGTTGGGAGCAGGATTAGAATTAAAGTTTGAACCCATTAATAAGATGGGCAGGGTAGCAAAGCCGTGTTTGAGCTCACCATTTGCATATGCAACAGGTTTCATTAGCATATTGGCAGTCACTTGCATGTTATTTCCATACCATGCATACTGCACTATTATTCCTGTTGTGCAATCATGGTAATTGGGTCTTTGAACTGCCTCCCCCATACTCTGCCACTCACTGCTCTGTTGCAGTTGTTTTGAATACCTCCTTTCCTCAGGTAACTAAGAGAACTTTTGCAGCTACAATTAAAAGTCTTTCTTTCCAGGTACTAAGGATATTTTTTGAGTTTAAACCTTTTATGAATCATAGGAACTCAGTTCATTTGTAACGGATGGATTAATTCTAGTACTGCTATAGAATGGAAACAGAACATATAATATATAATGTACTTAAACCATACATTATTTAAAGGTACAGGTCTCTTACTTCTTGTAGTTATTTTCAGAAACTGAAAATCTGTGGGAGAAAATTTCAGATTAGCTTTAGTTGCCTGTTGGTGAACAGTTATGAAGGTATACAGGCTGGAACAGGAAACCCAAAGAAGCTGCAACTGGTGGTATACTATTTTGCAGTTTTGTATTAAGCCTGAAAAATGTAGAAATGATCACTTTTTTAAAAGTGCAATTCAAATGTTGAAAGTTGCTCTTCCTTTATTCATTCATTGGGGAAGAGGATACCAGATTTCAAACACATTGCTAAAGATATAGACTTCAGAATGGCATGTTAAGAGTTTTTTTCCCCCAAACATGTTAAATACATAGTGTAAAGCATGTGTATGTTATTTAAAATGGTATATATATTTGTTTCATTTTTATTTTATTTTTTTATTTATGTTTTGTGACTGGGTTAATCCCACCAAACCTGTGACCTTTTTCGGTGGAGAACCAAAGTAGCATTCTTACTGACTGGAGGAAAATTGGCCATGACCTCAGAGAGAGAAAGAGCCTCTTCTCTTTCAGTAAATGCAGCGGAAACTTCTACATTCACATGAGTTACTACCAATTCAGGCAGATGGGGCCTTGGGTTAATGTCTCACCCAAAGAATGGATTATGATAACAGTTTATGGATAATGGTATGGATTAATAAAGTTCCTGTAGACAAAATTCAGACTGCATTCTGTTGTAGAAGATGGCTTACCATAAAATCTAGGAACAGGTGCTAATACAGTTTCACATACTGTAACCATTTTACATCAGTTGTTGCATTAATGAATCCTGTATCCCTCATCTCTTGAAACAAGGCAATGTTGTGCCTCTGCAGGTATAACTCTTTGTGCATTCTCTATGATGTCCATATGATAACATTAGTCTTCAACTATTTTTATGTTTCTTGGGAAATATATACACAACTAAACTCTTCACCGCATAAACAGCAGCAACCCTTTCTCCAGATACGAGCATGGATTTTGCCCTGGTGATGGTAATGGAACTTCCTTACCTGATTGCATGACCATGTCCTCCTCTAGAACATAAGCTTCCTTATTTCAAACTATCCCCTGCTGCAGTCCAGTGGTTTTCAAGTTTCCTTTATGGTTAAACACAAATGATTGGACAAGGGATTACAACTTCTGCGTCTCTCTATTCCCAGTCGTTTTGCATTGCTTGGTAGCTCTGCTTTTCAGCCTATTCATCAACAGTATGTCTTTCCACTGTGGTAAAGGAAACACAAAGCAACATATCAATGGCAACATTATATTATTCTATGTCACCTAAAAACTTCAACCCCACTTCAGAGTGGTACTGTCATGGCTTCAGAATGGGTCTGAACCTAAGGGAATCTGAGGAAAGGGTCTTGCTGTTACCTTCTGCCGGGGAAGCTCACCTTTGGCTTACCTACTTCTCCCTTTCCTGCATAGGCCTGTGTGATTGTGCTCAAGATGTGGCTGCACAATGGGGATACGCAGCATTTTACTCCACCTCTGCTGCAGCTCATCCATATCGTCATCCTATTTCGCTCTTTGGGCTATGTCCCCTATGTCAATGCCTTCAGCCTCCACCAGAGATCACTGACAGGAACATCCAAATAGCCTCCCCTATGGACAGGCATCTCCATGCATCTTTGCTACTCCAGCAATCAACAAAACCACTAATCAAACATGGGTTGGTTGGGCTATAGTCAGGGTTTTATTTCCTCTACTCCAGTAGTCCGGAAGTAGTACTGTTGAAAACAAAGAAATATCCACTGGCTAAATTATAAACTAATCACTTAAAATGTCTAAATTGACACACAAATCTCTAAATTTAATTATATACACTTGGGCCAGTGCTTACCTTATTGAAAGTAACAGAATAGTTCTAGTCAAAAATCAATAAAACTGGGAACTGCTTTGCTGAAACAGAAAGACTGCAAGTCATGGACAATTAGCTCACAACACTAATTAGATGGCATTCAAAAGATAATGTTTAATGCATATCTTCTTAGTTCTTAGGTCTTACATGTGGTAAAGTCTTAACTATTACTGCTGCACAAGTATGCATCACTCAGATATGAATCCAGACCAAAAATCATTAAAAAAAAAATCACAGTTATACACACAATTATTCAATGCATTTCATGTACAGTACAGTCTTCTCTATATAGGACACAACAGTCCACACACCCCTAAACCCTAATCCTAATTTTAAATGAAACAAAACCTTACTTCTACTCTAAGTGATTTGTGAAAAGACCATAATGATTACATTCAACCTACTGGAATTTTGCGACATTGCTCACAAAAAAACTGAAGTTGAGGAAAAATAACTCCAAATTGTTTTTGAGTGAATTATCATCAAACATCTCTCCAACTCAAACAAATATGCTGCTAAAATCTGTTATTTCATTATGTAATTGTGGTGAAATTAAAGTATTACATGTTGTAACTATCCCCATTTTGGTGTTCTTTGACACTTTTCACAACCAGTTTATGTTTATGTGCAACATGAACTTAGGTAGTACTAGATGCAAAACTGCTTGCATCTGGAAAATGTGAGATGATTACTCTGCAACACATAATATTTCCTCTGTGATTCCTTTTATCATCATTTTATGGAATGATAAACGTTAATAATCCACTAGCTTCTCCAATAGCAGGCTGTGTTTTAAAGTGGTCTCTGTTATGCAATCAGTAAATCGGTCAGAGACTACTATTCACAGTTGCCTATGTGTGCAGGCCAATATTCAGCCTGAGTCCATTCAGCATGAACTTGACTCTTCATGTGCATCAACATACTGCATATACAGCACTCAAAACGCTGCTGCATACTGTATTTCACTCCATTCTTAACTAGCATGGACAGGTTTGAACTGGTGCACTTTACATTATTTTGTGGCATGCATCATTCACTGCAGCTTGATTTTCTGGTAAGCCTTGATAAAGGTCATTTATAGCTTCTTGACACATTAGTTATATTTTCTTCCCTTTGTCCTTGTTCCCCATAATCCTACCCACTGCTTAGTATTTGCTGCATGTTAACTATTTTGCAACTAGCTCAAGCAGGTTTTGGAATCTTCTGAATGGACATGTATTGATCACCTCCAGAAATCCTGTTACTGTCTCTTGGGTCATCTTTTTTCTATAAGGATACATATGGAACAATCTGTAAGGCTGTTCTCATCAATTTCCATTAATACATGTGTCATATGTATAGGTTCATAGGCTGGTACTAGGCTATTGGCCCTAGGGCTTAGACAAGCCTAGCCATATCAATGCACCGGCTATTTCTTACCACACTATTTATTTCCCTGGACCCCTGTCTAGCAGGGCAACTGACGTGATCCCCGGGGTTAATTTCCTATCTCCCATCCAATTATCATGGTTCCTTTTGAAGAGGGCCAAAGAGGCGCTCTGCTTGACATGTATAGGCAGTCTATTCCAGAGTCTGAGGAGTCTCTGGGTCAGGAACCTATCCCTCCAGCATGTTTTGTTCATTGTGATGACAAGGTTTAGATCCTTGGAACATGTGTCTCTGAGGGATTGGGATTTCTTTATGTGTAGCATGTCCAACAGCTCTGGTTTTGACATGGCCTTGTATGTTAAGCATAGATTGCCTCTGAGTAGACGATATGTGACAGAGTATAGGTGGAGTTTTTTTAGATGGTCAGCATGGGACATCTGCTTTAGGCCTGTGATTCTTTTAGTGAGGTATTTTTGCGGCATTTCCAGTTGTTGCAGATGTCTTGAGAGGTACATACCAAACGAGGCATTGCATTCTATAATAGCTCTAATGAGGGATGAGTACAGTGGGACAATGACCTCCTTTTTTCTGGATGAAAAGCCCTTAGTGATGAAGTGTGCCACATAGAAGGTTTTCCTGACTGTTGTGGCGATGTGGTTATCAAAGGTGAGACCACTGTCACTTGTGTCTATAAGTCTCTTAGAACACTTTTGGTGTTTAGTGTACTGCCACCTATATATTAAACATCATGTATACATAAAACTATATCTTTTACACTATATATGTTTATATTTGTCTAAATTGTGTGCATTTCATGGCATCCTTTAAATAGGGGCACACTTATACATTGCAAAATGCAAACACATAACTCAATATGCATAAAATAGGGGAAGGAGTAAATGCTAGTATCCTAGTAATACTGATAGTATGTTATCTAGGTACTGACCTGCCAAACCTAGCAAGGTAGCTGGAATATTTTTCTATGTTGCAACTGGAGAACAATGCAATAAAGGAAAAAAATCTGACAGTAATCACAGTAAGATTAGTAAAGTTATACCACAGTGAATGAGGTTAGTGATATCAGCATTGTAAAGTGTTTTTAGGCCTTAATATGGGTACGTTGTTGACGCTGTATCCAAAAAAGAGTAATATAATTAAGGGAGAATAACATTAAGAAACTAAAATCAAAGGAAAATGGTTTTCATAGGAAAATAAATGTTAGCCCCAAAGCTAAAATGGTGATAAAGAATTTGCTAATTCGTTTTTTTTTTTCGTTTTGTTAAACCATTTGTCAGCTTTAGTAAGGGCAAATATCCCTATAATCCTTGGCTTATTTGGTTGTTAAACAAACTACAGTATTTCTTTTGGGTATGTGCCGGCACAGTGAAGAGTTTGCTTTTGTTTTTCAAATTAGTATCACGCTCATGAACGTCTGGCAAATGGGAAAGAAATACAAAGTTATATAATCATACATATGTTCTGCAGATTAGTTTCCCTCTCCCCACAATGAAACATACTAATTTGCATAACACACTACCTTAGATTTGGGTAATATTTGATTTTCTGTCAAAGTTAAACATTTCCTTTACTTTCCAGCAGAGTGACCCTCAGAGGTGGTATATTTAGTTTATAGAAAGAGGAAGCACAGACATACACATGGATGAATTAGCCCACAAACCACAAAATGTCTATAATTTTATGTACATATATATATATATATATATATATATACATACACATCCATATACATATATATATATATATATATATATATATATATATATGGATTCACTTCAGAATCAGTGAGGAAAAGGGAAATCTCTCGTTCCATGCTGTATGCAGATCTCCGTTCGGAATTTCAAAGTTCTAAAACTTCAATCCTATGGTCTCGACCATATGAATTTCGATGTTTTAGAATTTCGAGATTCCGAAGGAAACCCATATATATATATATATATATATATATATATATATATATATATATGTGTGTGTGTGTGTGTGTGTGTGTATGTATGGGTCCTATTTAACTGATTGAAGTTTAGAACTTTGAATTCCATATGGCCGAAACCATATGACTGAAGTTTTAAAACTTTGAACAGTTAAACGGAGATCTCCATACAGCGAGGAATGGGAATCTTCCCTTTTCCTCACTGTATTGCGATCTTGGATTGGTATATTTAATAGCAGAGGGGTGTGGGGGGTATGTTCTTTTTTTTTTTTTTTGTTCGAAATTACAAAACTTTGATCTTATGGTCCCGACCATATGAGTTAGAAGTTTTGTAATTTCGATCATTCAACGTAGATCCATATATATATATATATATATTTTTTAATGACTGTAGTTTTTAAGCCAAGTTGATTTTAGTTATAGATTATGCTGCTCACATGCTAAAACATCCATCACACTGACTATGAAATACAAATATGAAAAACTTCATTTCTTAGTCAGTAAACAATTTCACTTTAGCTAAAGAAAGTACATTTGTGTAAAGTACTTATCCTAACAGCAGATCTTCAAGGATGGTCTTTAATAAAAAAAAAAATCATAACATTTGCATTTATGTACCACCTGTTTTTTTGGGGGATCCAGTCGGACTGTTGTCAACTACCCATCACTCTGAGTAAAGCTTTGCTGCATCTGTGGTGGCACTAACACAGGTGTGTCAGGAATTCTAAATATGACCATACCTCTCAACCTTTTAGAGCAAGAAATCTGGAAAAAGCCACAGCTAATGGGGGCGGGGGGGCATAAACAGGGACATTTTTTTTATATATTGCTCTTTCAAACTTAGAAAGTTGATAGAATAACAGGTTTTCCATTAGCATGAATTTTCTGAAGGAAATGAAGTCTGGAAGTCAAATGTCTGCCATTATTTTCTGACATCAATCCTCAATAAGTTGCCAGTGATTTGCCAGAAAACAGACCAAACATATGAGTAAAAAATCTGGACATTCTGCAAAAATCTGGACAGTTGAGAGCTATGAGACCAGTGCTGTCCCACCTTCTCTACAGTTGCTCAGACTTGAAGATGCTGTAAGCAAGTATGTGCTGTGGTTCATAAATGCACTGCATATTATACAAGCATACAATAAAAATTAAGGAACACTTTTTCTGAAAACATAACAACAGCATAACCCATAACTGCACATACTTCAAAAATACTGGAAGGAGTACAATTGATATTAGACTGACAACGCCACAAACATTCACTGTTATGATGTGTAAATTATACTATGTTCTTTGATGTATAAATTATAATATGTGAGTAAAATCCTAAGCCATACTTGGTTTTCTCTGACAGGGACACAATCCCATACTAATGAACTGGAAAAGCTCACCCAGACTTTGCCACAACTTGCTGTGAGGGAAAGGTTAGATTATTTTTCCTTTTTATATTTTGTATTGCTTCATTGCCTTCTTCTGTGTTGTATATTGTGATTTACTTGCATTCTGCTTTTAATTGCATATTTAAACTAGGAAAGAGACCACAGCCTGAGTTGCACAGAAATTAAGCTCCCCCCTACCTACACACACACACACACACACACACACACACACACACACACACACACACACACACACACACACACACACACACACACACACACACTGGTGGTGGTGTGTTTTTAAACTCAGCTGTCTAGCTGCTTGTCCCTTGTTTAAATTTGACCACATATCTCCTTCCCTCTCCTCTTTCATTGGCTATTGTGACTAATCACAAAATTATCATTTTGTGAAATCACTCCCCTTCAACTACTTAAATGTATTGGCCATCCTATTGTATTCCATAGAACCAGAATACAAAGTGACAACCCCTTTTCAATCTAACTTTTTAAAAATTTTGGCTCCTTACTTACATAGCTAAAGGTTAAGTTACACACTCTTTCATATATAACTGCTTAGTGTACACTGCAGCTCTTAGAATATCAAACCATTTTTTCCATCGAGCGTCTTCTGTGTGGAGACATGTGTGAATGGGCGTACCTTCATTGAAGGTTGTGCATCAGGGCCGGCAACTCGGCACGTAAAATTCTACTGCCAATCATTAGCGGACCGGAGTTCCGCTGTAACGACCCCTAACCGGGAAAAGCCAAAAGACACAACAACAACAACCTTTAAAATCTGCAACATCTACTCCAAGACCACCAGTTACTGGACAGCCCACATTCTGCCTCTCAGCAATCATTTTGGGATTAATTTATTTATTTTATGTAACATTTGTTTACTGGGAAAGTCCGACTTGGAACAAAGCCAATTTTCAGCGGAGGCCCAGGGAGAAAAGATCTAGATGCATGTCTTTGTGACGTGGGAGGAAACCGGAGCACCCGGAGGAAACCCACACGAACGCAGAGAGGACATGCAGACTCCACACAAAAGGCACGCCAGCTGAGAATTGAACCAGAGAACCTCTTGCTGTGCGGTGACAACACTACAACTGCACCACTGGGCCATACAATTAATGCTTCTGTTTTGTTCCTGGTGAGAGAAAGAGCATAGGAACATTATTTCCTGGGGACTACTGATCACCAGAAAGCCTAATAACAGTTTCATTGGTTCCAGTTTGGAATTTCTGCTTATATTTTGCTCTTGGTGAGAGAAGAAGCAAAGTGCATTGATTCCTGACTGTTTCTGGTTCGGCAGTAAGTGTATGTGTTTGACCTTCCTGATCAGTCTGGTTGCTATTCAACGCATCTACCAGGAAAAGGCTACAAGCCCTTGTATCATCTCAGACAAGACTGTGCATCACCAAACAGGCTTTGGCCTGATTCTCATCTGGGGATTGATGCTATTGTTTTGCTTCTGGCGAGATAAGAAGCAATACAGTATTGTATCCCAGCAGCATGAAGTTGTGGTGAGACCAGCACTAGTAGTAGCCAGGGAGTAGCCATTCAGGTGACTCCCCTCTTTTCACCATTCTTGATAAGCTAATTCTTTCTTTTCCATAAGCACTGCTTGATTTGCTGCTGTCTAACCTAACTTCAATAAATCTGCCTACTTTATCCATAAAACATTGGGGTCTACTTATTAGTTTCCCCTCAAGTGTTTAGCAGTGCCCTATATAGACACAGATACCTTGAGTTGGCATTTTTCCTGTAAAAGCACCATTGAAATTTTACCGATACCTAGTTGCTCATAGGACAACTAGTCTGCAGTGACAAGCACTGCCCCCACAACTGCAAACCAGATATTTCTGACATTACTTTATAGTCTCACTCCAACTGTCTAATCAACAAAAAAGGATCTGTTGCCATGGATACAATCTTTCCCACCATCTCCGTTACCAGCTTGGTGGATATGGGTATCATGAAGCAATGTAGGAATTGCCTCATGTTTATTGACAACCAGTTAATTCTCAAACAAACTGATATGGTATGTGACAGATGTATTTACACAATGTCACTGGATGCAAAGCTCTCACATAAAAGCATTCCTAATGTCAATAAGGTTGCTAGTAGTACACACACTAAACCCATCACACACAGTTCAGAGCAGACACATACACCCACATATGCTTAGGCACTTAAATGTAGCATTCCTAAACTCCAAAGACCTCCTAGATGAAGTACACATAGCAAATACTCTCAACAGTTCCAAAATGCACTTTTTTAAAACATCTTCATGGGCACATACAGGCACGTTTCATGAAGCCTCTACTTCTGAGCTCATAATGCAAGCCACCACACAATCCAACATTCTGGTCATTGGTGACTCCATTGCGAGACACACTGATGTCCATCTCACCAGGATGAGTAAGGAGAATGTTATGGTCAGTTGCTTATCAGAGGCCAGGATCCACCACATTAGACATGCACTCAGGTCTTTGAAACTCAGGTACCAGTATGATTCAGTCATAAGTGACCTGAGACATACCTCCCTAGACTATATGAAGAGAAACATCGTGGAAGTCTCAGAATGCGTGTCCCAGGCTGGCATGGGGCTAGCATTGAGCAGCATTTTACCTTCTCCAAGGATGATGCCACAATAAGAACAAAAGATGACAGACTTTAATAATTGGATTAGTTTCTGGTGTCATTCTAAGTGGGTGCAATATTTGTCAGCATGGAAGGAGATGGTTAACAGACCACAGTGTTTTGCTAGGGATCGTCTGCACCACTCCCCTCTAGGTTTTTGAATATTAGCTAAAACATTGCCTACCCTATAGAATCTTTTTTAGGCAATGCCAAACTGAAAGCATTTCTAAAGACATGCTTCGGGAGCATTTCTCCCCGGGCCTCCGCTGAAAACAGGATCTGTGGAAACTAGTCGGACTTTCCCGGTCAACAAATGTTAAATAAAAATAAAAATAAATAAAAATAAATTTCTGACATAGCAAATCAAAACCAAAAAAAATCTAAAGGTTTTTCCTGCTCAGCCTAGGCTTCTAAACAAAAAACTCCACTCCCTAGAATCTCTCTTCACCCTAGAGAATGCTGATGTTTGTTCAGTCACTAAGACATGGTTTAAAGCTGAGGAGAGCACACGACAGTGCAGGTTTAGAATGCCCACCACACATTTAGACCAGCTACTACACAGACAGGTACTAAAGGTGGAGGTGTCTTGATTTGCATCAAAAATAAATACGTGTCAAAACTGGTTAAACAGGACAATGCACTTGAGCTTCTCATTGTTCAAGTCACCATAGGCAAAATCCAATATCACTTCCTTGCAAGATATAGATTCACCTCTATGACCCAGGTAACCCATACCACATATTTAAACTTATTGGAAACACTCAACATCCAACCCAATACCATATTCATGAGTGACTTTAATTACCCCATTATTAACTGGGAAGCATATACAACACCTAACATACAGGCACAGAGATTCCTGGATTTTGTACACACAAACTCCCTGGATCAGATTATCAATACACCAACTAGGGGTGCAACCATATGGGATCTGGACCTCACTAATATGAGAAACTGCTGCAGACCCCCCATTGTAATGTCTTCTCTTGTAATGGTCCCCTTTGAAGTAAAAATAAAACCTGGAACCCAGGTTAAACCTAGAATTTCAGAAACTACTCTAAGGCTAACTTCCTATTAACGTGATAACCTGGCAAAATTTCAAGCCCCCATAAACCCTGAGAATACTGCTGCCTATGCAGAACTCATTAGAGACACCCATACAAGTATGGTTAATAACTGCAGAGAGGCAGCTTTACCCACCAGGAGGTACAGAACTAGCTCAAAAAACAAGCTACCCTGGTGAAATCACAACATGAATAAGATGTACAACAGAAGGAAGAAAATCATGGCAAAACTTAGGAGGTGCAGCACCCAGCAGGATAAAAGCACTCTCATCAAACTAAACAGACAACTCAGAGAACAAATAGACTACCAAAACCAAATTTGAGGGAACCACAGTGCATTCTTTAGTTATGTCCGCAACCTCAAAGGCAATACACAATTGTATGCAGAAGCTCATTGTTAATGGAGCCACCTATACTGAGCCAGAAAATACAGCAAACCTACAGGCCAACAAATTTAACTGCAACTTTACCACTCTCTCACACTCCACCTTCCCTCAGGAAATACAATCAAATATATGTATTCCTTCTATCACTAGGGAACAGATCCTTCAAACTTTCTCTAAGGCCAAGAACACTGCATCAATGAGTCCAGATAATATCCCAGGATGCCTTCTAAATAGCATGAAACATGACATATCAGGCCTTCTAGAATTGCAATTTAACTGTAGCTTCCCAACAGGTTTTGTCCCTCATGAATGGAGAACAAAAGTCATCCCTGTGCACATAGGTGGGCCATCTACAGACCCTGGAAACTACAGTCATAGAAGTCTCACTAGTCCCATATGCAAAGTCATGGAAAGAATTATCATGTAAATGATCAATAATAACACTGGAAACCTCTAGACACAGGACCCAATCCAATATGGTTTCATCAAGGGCAGGTCATGCCTGCTCAACCTGCTGAACTTCTTTGAGAAAGTCATCAAAACCACTGGATGAGAGGAAAATGGTTCACACTGCCTACCTTGACTTGGCCAAGGCATTTGACACAATACATTTGCAGATGACTACAAAGTAGGAGCTGTTATTGAATCCCAAAAATGTTATCCAGGAAAGGTTGACACAGAGACAGCCATGGACTAAACCTAAATGCCAAGAAAATCACAATAGCATCCTTCAGAAGTCATCCACCCCTAATAACTATTATATTGACAACACACCCTTAAGATATGACCCAGTAGTCAGGGACATGGGGGGACACATAAACAGTAATCTAGCCTTTGACCATCATATGTCTAAAGTAGTGAGGAAATCATTCTATGTTTTGCAACTTATAAACAAAGGTATGGCATCTAGGTCCAAGGAAGTCACTAACCACAGTATTCAGCATTCATCAGACCTATCACTGAGTAAAATGCCCCCTTTGGGAGGTACCTAACCAGGCATAAGCAATAACTGGAACGTCCACAGGGGTTTCTCACTAAAAGAAGACAGGGTATATGTAACATATCCTATGCAGACTGCCTCAAGGCCCTATCCCTGTATTCTGTCTTCGACAGGCTGCTGAGGGGAGATCTATGCCATGCAAACAAGGCATTATCAGACCCCACTTTAATGGACATCCTGCTTATCTGCAAAAAAACAGCACCAGATTACCTGTTCTGGGCTTAAACCTTGTCTGTGATATAAATAGGACCTGCTGGAGAGATAGATATGTATCGCAGAGACTACCCCTTCTCTAGAACAGACTCCCATCCATGTGAAGCAGAGTTCCTCCCTATCGCCAATTCAAGTGTAACTTTGACAATTGGATGAAGAACAGGAAATTCATCCTTGGTCTGGCACCTATGTCTCTACTGGACATAGGCAGCTTGTAAATGGTTCATCTCCCATGCCTCTGTTTGCAAATGTTTCATCTTCCAAGGTCCTTATAGGTTCATAGGTTCATAGGTTCATACTAGGCTATCTGCCCGAGGGCATTTACAAGCCTAGCCCATCGTTTTGTGGCTTACGCCACCCCTTTAGTATGGGGAACTATACCCATTATTTTGCTGTGCCTCTGTCGAGCAGTGACACTGAGGTAATCCCTGGGGTATATCTGCTATCTCCCATCCATTGGTCATGATTTCTCTTGAACAAGGCCAGCGAGGTGCTCTGCCTCACATATACCGGGATTTTGTTCCACAGCATAGGGAGTCTTTGGGTGATGAATCTATCCCTCCAGCACGTCCTATTAATAGCCGTGTCGAGGTTTAAGTCTCCCGCCCTTGTGGCTCTGATGGATCTAGATTTTTTGAGGTGAAGCATATTCATCAAATCTGGGTTTGACATGGCCTTGTATGTTAGGCAAAGGTCACCTCTGAGCAAGCGGTAAGCCACTGAATAGAATTCTATTAATAGCCGTGTCGAGGTTTAAGTCTCCCGCCCTTGTGGCTCTGATGGATCTAGATTTTTTGAGGTAAAGCATATTCATCAAATCTGGGTTTGACATGGCCTTGTATGTTAGGCAAAGGTCACCTCTGAGCAAGCGGTAAGCCACTGAATAGAGCTGGAATTCTTTCAGTCGGGCAGCATAGGACAGATTTTTGAGACCCTTTATCCTTTTGGTGAGGAACTTTTGTGGCCTCTCCAGCTGCTGCAAGTGTCGGGTCAGATACATTCTGAATGGGGCATTGTACTCAATCATTGGTCTGATGAGTGATAAGTAAAGGGAGACTGTGACCTCCCTTGATCTAGATGAGAATCCCTTCATGATAAGGTGGGCAATGTAGAAGGTCTTCCTAACTACTTTAGCTACATGGGTGTCGAATGACAGACTACTATCAACCTGGGTCCCCAGGTCCCTGATAACTTCTTCTGTGCTCAGTGGATTGCCACCTATTTGGTAGCTAGGGGTAACCTTGTTTTTCCCGAAGGGTATGACTATGCATTTTTTGGCATTTAACTTTAGGCCATGGCTCTGGCACCAGTTATCCATTTCTGTGAGACCCTTCTGAAGGATATCTGTGTCAGATGTGTTTTCTACTATGGCCCAGTTTGCAGTCATCTGCAAACTTTGTCAGCCATAACCCTCCTGTGTTTGCTTGTACTTGAAAAGTAGATGCCAAACAAGAGTGGGCCCAGGACTGAGCCCTGTGGGACACCACTTGTGACAGGCTTTGAGTCTGACATGGCGCCAGCAACTCTGACCCTGTGGGTTCTGTCACTCAGCCAGTTTGCAACCCATCTTGTGATGTATGGGTTAACATTTAAGCTGATGAGTTTTTCAATGATACCCGAGTGGGGTATTGCATCGAAGGCCTTCGCCAGATCGAGGTAGGCTGTATGGACTGCCTTTCCCTCATCAATGGCTTTGGTGACTGTTTCGGAAAAGTCAACCAAGTTTAAAAGGCATGATCTGCCTTTGACAAAGCCAAACTGGGTTGGATCCAAAGTCTGCAAATTCCCTATGTCTTTATTTATGAGGTCCATTATGATCCTCTCCATGGCTTTGCAGATAAGGCTTGTCAAGCTAATGGGCCGGTAATTTCCAGGGTCGGTGGAGGCACCGCCTTTGTGAAGTGGGACCACAGTTGCAGTGCGCCACTCCTGGGTGCGTATCCAGAGGTAAGACTTTGATTAAACAGCTGTCCTAGCTGTGGGTTTAATTCCTCATTGAGTTCATGGAGCACACAGCCGGGGACACCATCAGGTCCCATGGATGCTGTGTTTTTGCTTTGGAGAGAGCAGTTCTCACTTGGGCGTTGGAGATGTTTTGGGGCTGCAATCGCTTTGGTATAGATATCTCTCCTTTTGGCCGGTAGCGGGGGAGAAGTTTGCACTGAACCTGTCAACCAGTATGTTGGCAATGTCTGTAGGATCAGTAATCTTCACATCATTTTGAACTAGTTCTGAGCATATCTGGGAGTTTCCTCCCAGGTTTCTAACATAGCTAAAGAAGGCCTTATGATTGTCTTTTGAGTCTTTAGCTATTTTTCTCTCAAAATTTGCTTTGGATGATTTTATGAGAGCTCTTAGTTTTTACTTATAGTGATCAAGGGTGTCTTACCTTTTAAGGATTTTGCTCTATCTTGTAGTAGCTTCCTCCTTTTGTTGTAGAGTTTGTTTATGGCTGGGGTCCACCAGACTGGACGCTTGCCTTTGGTACAAAGAGTCTTTGTTTTGCTTGGGATTGCCTTATCCATGCAGTCCTGCAGGTGCTGGTAGAAGGCATTTGTAAGTGATTCAGCGGCTTGAGTACTGTTTTCCGCCGGCTCGGGGGCCTTAAAGGAGACCACACTAGTCTTTAGAAGTGTGAAGTCGGCTTTCGAGAAGTTCTTTACTGTGGTCTTTTTTGTTTCAGGTGGGGGTGGGATGAGGACCTCCAGCGAGATTAGTTTGTGATCTGATCTCACCACTGAGGGGTATACTTCCGGTGTTGAACATTGTGCTCCCATGTTCGTGATGATGAGATCAAGTATGTTATCTCCTCTTGTGGGGATGGTGACTAGTTGTTCCATGGCATTTGAGTTTATGAATTCCAGGAACTGGAACTTTTGGGCTAGGGTGTTTGGGCTTGAGTAGTGTTCCCAGTCTATATTAGGGTAATTGAAGTCACCTAGTATGATGGTGTTTGGTGATACATTTATCCCCTCTAGTGTTTTCAAGAAGGCCATGTGAGGTTCCTGAGTTTGTGAGGGTGGCCTGTAACATGCTACAATTTGCAGAGCAGTCTTGCCTATGGTTAATTGCACCTGGATGGTCTCCGATGCATTGTGCGTTGCCACCAGTCTTGAGGTGTGGGTGTCCTTGATGAATATGGATACCTCCCTCCTTTCTTGGTATTGTCCGGATTTTGGGGCCGGAACGCATGATATGAGGTAAAACCTGATAGTGCTGGGGTGCTCTCAGGAGCCTTGAACCAGGTTTCTGTCACAGCACAGACATCGATGTTCTCCATACTGAGAAGGGCCTCGAGTGCATGCATTTTGAGATTTAGACCTCTGGCATTGAGCAGCATTACCCTTAGTTTTTTTCCTTTTTTGTGTTCTAGGGTGGTAGGTTTAGAATTTGAGCCTTGCCTAAAAAAGGCACTAAGGGGGTGGCAAGAGCCTTTGCCAATATCCGGAATCCCAGGGGTGACAGGTGCAAGCCGTCCCTTGCGAAGCAGCGTGGCTTGTCCAGCATGTCATCCCAGGCAGACAGACACTGGATCCCCTTTGAATGACACCAGTGTTTAAGCCAATTGTTAAAGCTGATCATCTTATCTCTGTATTGTGGCATCATTCTTGGTGAAGGTAGGATACTGCTCAAGGTCAGGGTCATACCTGCCTGGGCTACATAATCAGAGAGCTCCTCAATGTCTCTTTTCATGTAGTCCAAGGAGGTACATCTCAGGTCGTTTACACCAGCGTGGACAATGACTGAGTCGTATTTGTACCTGCTCTTGAGAGACCTGAGTGCTTGCATTATGTGGCAGATTCTAGCGCCCGACAGGCAGCTTACTGTGACCTTCTCCTTACTCAGTCTGGTGAGCGGGACGTCAGTGTGTCTGACTATGGAGTCACCAATGACTAGTGTGTCTGGCATTGTGTTTGGCCTTAAGGGCTGTGACTGTTTGACACTCTGACTGTGAGGTCTATGTGTTGCAGGTGTTGTGTTCTGAGGTGGTGGTTGTTTGGGTGTCTGCTTTGGTGGCCTCTGCTGTTTTGGTAGATTTTTGATCAGAGCCTCCGAGTATGTCTTTGTGTGTTTATGTGTATGATTTGAGGTTGTGATGGTACTATGTGAGACTGGGTCTATAGTGTGTGTGGTAACCTTCTCCTCCTGACTGGTCTTGCCAGTCCTATGTTGAGAGAGCTCAGCCTCCAGTTTGGCCGTATAGTTGCATCTCTCGCATGTATTTGTGTTTTGTGGGAGGAGGAGAGGGTTGTCTGTGTACATGAGGCAATTGTAACATTGCCTCAATATTCCCAGGTTCACCAGCTGAGCAGGAGAGGACACTAGCAACTGATCCCTCGACATGCTAGAAGGAATAGACAAAAAAACTTTTAAAAAGATTCCGGGGGACGTGGGTGACCGAGAAATGGGGGTTTGCCTTTTTGGGGTACTATCTATGACAAGAGTGCTGTATCAAGGTAATAAGTACTGTAGGAGCAAGTGCTAGGTTTAACAGATAGAGAATAGTCTACTTGGAGTCAAGTAGAGATGATCTTTTTAGTTATAGGATACGCTGATTAGATCAGTAGTATAGTTCGAGGAAGGTAGTTTTAAGGGAAAATTTGAAGAGTGGACTTTAGGTAGCCCGAATAGTTTAAACCTGATTAACCGGCGCTGCCCTAGTGTGCAACAGTGGCAGTGGCAACTCCACGCTAAATCGCGCTAATTCGCGCTAAAGCGCGCTAAAACACGCTTTATAGCAGGGGGCTGGAAAAGACAGGAAATGACCCAAAATGGCCAATAGACTACAAGTTACTGCCTTAAACCACTCCTCTAAGGACAAACAGGCAGCTCAGTACTCCCCACTCTCACTGGTGAGTAAAGAAACTTCCCCCTGACCAAACAAGGAAAATGGAGAAACACAGGAACCAAGACAAAGCCCAGGGATCAGCAAAATCTGGTAAACTTATCGAGGGTACCAGAACTTATCAGAGATTTTTGGTGCATGGCTAGGCTTAAAAAGGACCTTGCTATCATTAGCCTAGCAAAAACCTATGAACTGTGTTGCCAGATATCAGTATTTCATTCAGGTGCAGAGTGCAACCACCATGACAGCTTCTAATGCAGCCTGTGCAGAAACCTTCCAAAGCAAAGCTGCTGCTGCTGTTTACCTAGTATAATGAGCATCAACACAGCTTTACAGAGATATGATTGTGTTTCTCACAGCAGAAAGCAGTACAACTTCCAGTCTGACACTTCATTATTGACAGTTTTGCAGAACTATGTCCTTCTAGAGTAGTGGTACATCACCTTAGGTGACTGGTTGGTCAAACATGGCATACTTTAAAGGATGTTCTTAATTTCTCCTCATTCTGGTAGATGGACAGAAAGAATACTGCAAGTGAAATGTACATTTGCCATTCAAAACAATGAATAGTAACACTAAAAATGAAAAAAACGAGTGCTGACAATGTCAAACCAAATTCCCAATGCATTTGATTTGACATTGTTGTCGAAACCAGCACATGATAGCCGTATAGGAACTGATGTAAATCAGACTCCTATATGACATATCACATATGCTTGTGTTGAAAAATGTATTTGTAAAGCTGCTTGTATTAAAAATGTACCAACAGTGGGTCCTGACTGCATTGTAACTAATTAACTGCGTATGTTTTAACAGAGGATTCTGGAAGAGAAGAGGTTAAGCTCAGCCCCAGCTAACGTTTAGAAAAATATCCTGAAATTAAATTACCTGGTTTAGGTCATAAAGAGTGTATCTTTACAGTCCTGATTGCAGCCAGAGACTAAATGTATATGCCAGAGAATGGTTTATTAGCCCCTGTAGGAAGAGTGGAAGCATTTTATGGTTTCACAGTTTCCAAATGCTATAAATACACCTCAGTAAAGCTCTATCCATGTGTATGGTAAAACATATTTGCTAAATTCTGGTTGTGGAAACCAGAAGTCAGATGATCAGATGTGTGTGATGTCATTCTGTAAGCCTATTCTGCAATGATATTTTAATACTAGATGAGACTGAAGTCTCAAAGCGCTCAGAACATGACAAAGAAGGACCCTTCACCTAATTAATCTTGCCTTGTAGAAAGTGACCAAGGAATAGTAATTTTTTAGATCAGTCAGGAAAATATAGTGAGGTTAGTTAAGTACTGTTTTTTCTGTATCTGTGTGAATCTATTCATCTGTGTTATTTTAATATTTCTTGTGATTGAAACTCTGGTGTTTATTGTAAATATATATATATATATAGTATTTTCATCTTCTTTTATTAATTACTATTATATATATTTAAACTTTTCATTGTGGGTGGTCCTTTAGAAAATACTTTAACCTTTGAGTACTTGTATCTATTTGGTGACTCTGTTGCCACTCCTGAAAGCCTTACTGCATTGGTCAAAACACTACCATTTGTATTAATATTAATTCACTCAGTATAATTGGGTACCCTTTTAAGAGCCTTAGACTAGCTGGCTTTAAAGTGACTGGGGGCAGTAACTACTTTATAGTCTAGGCAGAAGGGGCCATTGCTAGCAAGTCTGTGCCAGCCTTGTGTGTGTCTGTGTGTGTGTGTGTGTGTGTGTGTGTGTGTGTGTGTGTGTGTGTGTGTGTGTGTGTGTGTGTGCATGAAAATGAAATCTCAAAGAGTGTATGTGTCAGCTGCTTGCACAGGGACACAACATATTGGTTTCACAGGAAGGGTATTGGAGGACTTGGCTTGGACACTCAGCTGAGGTCTCAACTCTATAGCTGTGCCAGTGCGGAGTCTTATTGGGGATAAGGAATGAGACAGAGAGAGAAATCCAGACACTGGACTGAGTGTGTTCCCTGTGGGCTCTTAAGGGAAATTGGAGAGCTGCATCTGGAAACACGGTGTGTATCTATTTTGGTTCCAAGTGAACATCTCTCTCCATTGTCAGTAGTGAGGATTCAGGCTCCTTGATTACTGGCCCAGAATGAGGACATCACAACCTGTTCTGGAGCTGAAAGCAGGGCCCTGAAGAAGCCTACATCTTTTTAGTGAGCTTGGTGGAGTGGATGAGCTTGGAGCTGAGGTTGGGCCTAGGAAAGACTTACAGCCTTGATTGGTTGGTTGAGACAGCCTACATCTTGGAAGGATTGCACTGATTGGATACTGTTATAAATGCACTTTTTTTTACTCTGACATTACAAAGTCCCATGCCAATATTGTAGTTGTGAAAGCTAAATTAACTTGTGTTTTGTACAAGTCCTTTCTCCAGTGTCATCTTGGATTCTACACTGGTGAAGTGCATGGGCATCTTGGCCAGAAACTTGCCAAACTAAATTACTCACAGTATTTCTGCTGCAAACTAGAAACCATATCTGGGCTTTAAATTCTCCACGGACTTGTGCATGTTATGCCCCTGCCATTGTTAAGTTGTACTTGCAACCTTGTAGAAATTATTATAAAAAGTTGTGGAATCACAGCTGGGGACTAACCAGAAACTTGTGCAGCTGCAAGAACTGATCACATTGACAACCTTAGAAGCCAGACCTAATAGTGTACCACATCAAAATAAATAACAAGGGAAGATGACCTGGAATTTAGCTTAGTGGCCTTTGAGTACTATACTATCAGACAGAACTGGAACCAAGCATCCTGGTCAAGAAGTGGGCTGAGGACCAGACCTATTCTAACCTATGCCAGGGACCCATGCTAATGGTGGGAAAAGTCTATGTGCCTCTATTGTCCAATGTCTGCCTACCATAAAGCCCAAGAAACCTAGGTCAATAAGCCACTTGGTGTCCAGTGTCCAGTTGCCCAGCATGGTACAACTCCATTAAGCCAAAGCTGGACATAAAACCAATCAACATGCCAAACATGAACTAAGGATTGCTAAACAATAAAAAGTTGGCAAACAAAAGTACAAACCAAAAGTGATAACCAAGAAAAAATGCCTCTTTAATGGCACCCCAAGACTGCCACAAAACATTTTGAAGATTGCAAAATAAGCCAGAATGTATTCAAATTATTAAGTGCTTTCATCTAAAAGTTAAGACTTCATCAGAATAATAAATACATTTCTAAAAGGGGAAATTATAACAAAATTTTAAACAGTTCATCAAACACTGGATATTGCATCACTTCCTACTGCATTCCTTCCAAAAGAATTTTATTTATTTATTTATTTATTTATTTATTTACATTTGTTTATCGGGAAAGTCCAACTGGACATAGGTCCTTTTTCAGAGGAAGCCCAGGAAGAAAAGCTCCACAGAATAAAATGACATGATAAATGGTATACAATGTAGTCAAGGTAATTTTACAGAACTGATGATGATGACATGACTAAATACAAAAGCATATTTGTTAAAGTTTAAGTAGAGCACACTTACAATCACAGATAAAAAATAGGCAAATGCCTAGTAATACAATTTGTCTAACAGCTACAGTTAAGGAGAATAATAGAAAAAGATTAGTAAATCCTGGATTTAGTCAGGGTTTAGGAAAGGACAGAGCTAGTGAGTATTTAGGTGTGATTTAGGAGCAGTCTTGAAAAGATCGCTAGTGAGGGTAGTTATGTTAATTGGAAGGCTGTTCCAGAGCTTGGATATAGCACAGGAGAACAGTACTTCACCTGCTGAGTTTTGGCTTTGGTGACCTGGAGCAGATTTTTTTTGCGGGAGTGTAGGGGTCTGGAAGAGTGGTGGGGTTGGAGAAGTGTATGAAGGGATGGGATTCTGAGAGGGTGGTGTACAAGTTTGTGACCAAAGGTGAGTTGAGTTAGGTGTAGGAAGTGAGGGAGCTTGAGCCAGTCTTATCTCTCAGGGAGACACAATGGTGGCTGCGGTAGGTGGCACAGGTGTCAACTTTTGCAATTTTACTGTAGCAGGCTTCGAGTTTGTTTACGTCTGACTGTCTTAACAGTTGTAAGTATGGCTGATGCATAGAGTAGGGTGGATATTAGTTGGGAATTGGCAATAGCAATTCTAGCTGGTTTGGTGAGGTATTGGCATTTTCTGTACAGGGCACCCAGTTTGTGGTGAACTTTTTTACTGTTAGTGATATGGGGGCATCAACTTTGAGAATGTTGTCAATCTGTACACCAAGTAGTTTGGTGTGGGCTGTTGGTGAAATGGAGGTATTATCCTTGGCCTGGATATTGAAGTGGGGGGTGTTTGTGGTGGAACTGGTGGGTTGCAATATGAGGAGTTTGGTCTTGTTTGGATTGAGGAGGAGCTGAGCATTAGATAGCCTCATAGGTTCATAGGTTCATACTAGGCTATCTGCCCGAGGGCATTTATAAGCCTAGCCCATAGTTTTGTGGCTTACGCCACCCCTTTAGTTTGGAGAAACTATGCCCATTATTTTACTGTGCCTCTGTCGAGCAGTGACACTGAGGTAACCCCTGGGGTGTATCTGCGGTCTCCCATCCATTGGTCAAGATTCCTCTTGAACAAGGCCAGCGAGGTGCTCTGCCTCACATAAACCGGGATTTTGTTCCATAGCATAGGGAGTCTTTGGGTGATGAATCTATCCCTCCAGCACGTCCTATTAATAACCGTGTCGAGGTTTAAGTCCCCCGCCCTTGTGGCTCTGAGGGATCTAGATTTTTTGAGATGAAGCATGTTCATCAACTCTGGGTTTGACATGGCCTTGTATGTCAGGCATAGGTCACCTCTGAGCAAGCGGTAAGCAACTGAATATAGCTGGAGTTCTTTCAGTCGGGCAGCATAAGACAGATTTTTGAGACCCTTTATCCTTTTGGTGAGGAACTTTGTGGCCTCTCCAGCTGCTGCAAGTGTCGGGTCAGATACATTCCGAATGGGGCATTGTACTCGATCATTGGTCTGATGAGTGATGAGTATAGGGAGACTATGACTTCCCTTGATCTAGATGTGAATCCCTTCATGATAAGGTGGGCAATGTAGAAGGTCTTCCTAACTACTTTAGCAATATGAGTGTCGAATGAAAGGCTACTGTCAACCTGGGTTCCCAGGTCCCTGATAACTTCTTCTGTGATCAGGGAATTGCCACCTATATGGTAGCTAGGGGTAACCTTATTTTTCCTGAAGGGTATGACTATGCATTTCTTGGCATTTAACTTTAGGCCATGGCTCTGGCACCAGTTATCCATTTCTGTGAGACCCTTCTGAAGGATATCTGTGTCGGATGTGTTTTCAACTACGGCGCCCAGTTTGCAGTCATCTGCAAACTTTGTCAGCCATAACCCTCCTGTGGTTGCTTGTACTTCAGAAAAGTAGATGCCAAACAAGAGTGGGCCCAGGACTGAGCCCTGTGGGACACCACTTGTGACAGGCTTTGAGTCTGACATGGCGCCAGCAACTCTGACCCTGTGGGTTCTGTCACTCAGCCAGTTTGCAACCCATCTTGTAATGTATGGGTTTACATTTAAGTTGATGAGTTTTTCAATGATACCCGAGTGGGGTATTGTATCGAAAGCCTTCGCCAGGTCTAGGTAGGCTGTATGGACTGCCTTACCCACGCCAATGGCCCTGGTGACTGTTTCAAAAGTCAACCAAGTTTAAAAGGCATGATCTGCCTTTGACAAAGCCAAACTGGGTTGGATCCAAGGTCTGCAAATTCCCTATGTCTTTATTTATGAGATCCATTATGATCCTCTCCATGGCTTTGCAGATAAGGCTTGTCAAGCTAATGGGATGGTAATTTCCAGGGTCAGTGGAGGCACCGCCTTTGTGGAGTGGGACCACAGTCGCTGCGCCACTCCTGGGTACGTATCCGGAGGTGAGACTAAGATTAAACAGCTGTCCTAACTGTGGGTTTAATTCCTCGTTGAGTTCATGGAGCACACAGCCGGGGACACCATCAGGTCCCATGGATGCTGTGTTCTTTGCCTTGGAGAGAGCAGTTCTCACATGGGCGTTAGAGATGTTTGGGGGGCTACAATCATTTGGTATAGATATCTCTCCTTTAGGGATGGAGGGCGGGAGAAGTTTGCACTGAACCTGTGAGCCAGTATGTTGGCAATGTCTGTAGGATCAGTAATCTTCACATCATTTTGAACTAATTCTGAGCATATCTGGGAGTTTCCTCCTAGGTTTCTGACATAGCTAAAGAATGCCTTATGGTTGTCTTTAGAGTCCTTAGCTATTTTTTTTCTCAAAATTAGCTTTGGATGTTTTTATGAGAGCTCTTAGCTTTTTACTTATAGTGATCAGCGGTGTCTTACCTTTTAAGGATTTTGCTCTAACTTGTAGTAGCTTTCTCCTTTGTTGTAGAGTTTGTTTATGGCTGGGGTCCACCAGACTGGACACTTGCCTTTGGTACAAAGAGTCTTTGTTTTGCTTGGGATTGCCTGATCCATGCAGCCCTGCAGGTGCTGGTAGAAGGCATTTGTAAGTGATTCAGCGGTTTGAGTAATGTTTACCGCTCGGGGCCTTAAAGGAGACCACACTAGTCTTTAGAAGTGTGAAGTCGGCTTCGAGAAGTTCTTTACTGTGGTCTTTTCATTTCGGTGGGGGCGGGATGAGGACCTCCAGCGAGATTAGTTTGTGATCTGATCTCACCAGTGAGGGGTATACTTCTGGCGTTGAACATTGTGCTCCCATGTTCGTGATGATGAGATCAAGTATGTTTTCTCCTCTTGTGGGGATGGTGACTAGTTGTTCCATGGCATTTGAGTTTATGAATTCCAGGAACTTTTGGGCTAGGGTGTTTGGGCTTGAGTAGTGTTCCCAGTCTATATTAGGGTAGTTGAAGTCACCTAGTATGATGGTGTTCAGAGATACATTTATCCCCTCCAGTGTTTTCAGGAAGGCCATATGAGGTTCCTGAGTTTGCGAGGGTGGCCTGTAACATGCTACAAATTGCAGAGCAGTCTTGCCTATGGTTAATTGTACCTGGATGGTTTCTGATGCATCGTGTGTTGCCACCAATCTTGAGGTGTGGGTGTCCTTGATGAATATGGATACCCCTCCTCCTTTCTTGGTATTGTCCGGGTTTTGGGGCCGGAATGCATGATATGAGGTAAAACCTGATAGTGCTGGGGTGCTCTCAGGAGCCTTGAACCAGGTTTCTGTCACAGCACAGACATCGATGTTCTCCATACTGAGAAGGGCCTCGAGTGCGTGCATCTTGAGGTTGAGATTTCTGGCATTGAGCAGCATTACCCTTAGTTTTTTTTCTTTGTTGTGTTCTAGGGTGGTAGGTTTAGAATTTGAGCCTTGCCTAAAAAAGGCACTATGGGGCGGCAAGAGCCTTTGCCAAAATCCGGAATCCCAGGGGTGACAAGTGCAAGCCGTCCCTTGCGAAGCAGCGTGGCTTGTCCAGCATGTCATCCCAGGCAGACAGACATTGGATCCCCTTTGAATGACACCAGAGTTTAAGCCAATTGTTAAAGCTGATCATCTTGTCTCTGTATTGTGGCATCATTCTTGGTGAAGGTAGGATACTGCTCAAGGTCAGGGTCATACCTGCTTGGGCTACATAATCAGAGAGCTCCTCTATGTCCCTTTTCATGTAGTCCAAGGAGGTACGTCTCAGGTCGTTAATACCAGCGTGGACAATGATTGAGTCGTACTTGTACCTGCTGTTGAGAGACCTGAGTGCATGCGTTATGTGGCGGATTCTAGCACCCAACAGGCAGCTTATTGTGACCTTCTCCTTACTCAGTCTAGTGAGCGGGACGTCAGTGTGTCTGACTATGGAGTCACCAATGACTAGTGTGTCTGGCATTGTGTTTGGCCTTAAGGGCTGTGACTGCTTGACACTCTGACTGTGTGGTCTATGTGTTGCAGGTGTTGTGTTCTGAGGTGGTAGTTGTTTGGGTGTCTGCTTTGGTGGCCTCTGCTGTTTTGGTAGATTTTTGATCAGAGCCTCCGAGTATGTCTTTGTGTGTTTATGTGTATGATTTGAGGATGTGATGGTATTATGTGAGACTGGGTCTATAGTGTGTGTGGTTACCTTCTCCTCCTGTCTGGTCTTGCCAGTCCTATGTTGAGAGAGCTCAGCCTCCAGTTTGGCCGTATAGTTGCATCTCTCACATGTATTTGTATTTTGTGGGAGGAGGAGAGGATTGTCTGTGTACATGAGGCAATTGTAACATTGCCTCAATATTCCCAGGTTCACCAGCTGAGCAGGAGAGGACATTAGCAACTGATCCCACGACATGCTAGAGGGAATAGACAGAAAAACTTAAAGAAAAGGTTTTGGGGGATGTGGGTGACCGAGAAACGGGGTTTGCTTTTTTGGGGTACTTTCTATAACAAGAGTGCTGTATCGAGGTGATAAGTACTGTAGGAGCAAGTGCTTGGCTATACATATAGAGAATAGTCTACTTGGGAGTCAAGTAGAGATAATTTATAGTTGTAGGATACACTAAATAGAACAGTAGTATACTTTGAGGAAGGTAGTTTTAAGGGAAAATTTGAAGAGTGGACTTTAGGTAGCCCTAATAGTTTAAATCTGATTAACCAGCGCTGCCCTAGTGTGCAACGGTAGCAAACGCGTGCTTTATAGCAGGGGGCTGGAAAAAACAGGAAATTACCCAAAATGGCCAACGAATTACTAGTTGCTGCTTCTAACCACTCCTCTGAGGACAAACAAGCAGCTCAGTACTCCCCACTCCCACTGGTGAGTAAAGAAACTACCTCTGGCTACACAAGAAAATGGAGGAACACAGAAACCAAATACAAAGCCCAGGGATCAGCAAAATCTGATCACTGGAACAACTAGCTAGGAAAGTTTAGGAAAGGAGAAGTATTTTTTGTGTTTTTTGTTTTTGCAAACAGACAGAAAAAATGCAGTAAATGCTTTGTTTTCGACTAAATTGCTATCAAAGGCTGGTACACTTGAGTGTATTAGCCTGTTTGTTACTTTTAAGCAATACTTTAGCCCACAAGTGCACTCAACAATTTAAGCTCACAAAAACAGGAAAATAAGGTAATAAAACAGTAATATAGGCACAAACAGTAGTCGAAAAGCTCAAAAGATCGAAAAATGCAAACTAAGAAGTTTAAAAAATACTTATGATCAAGAAAGTAGCTTTTTCTGCTCTCTGCTGGCTTAGGAACTCTGCAGGGGACCACGAGGAGCTATGCCAAGTTCTCTAATGCCAGAAAAGCCCGCCAAAGCGTGCTTTATAGCAGGGGGCTGGAAAAAACAGGAAATGACCCAAAATGGCCAACGAATTACTAGTTGCTGCTTCTAACCACTCCTCTGAGGACAAACAAGCAGCTCAGTACTCCCCACTCCCACTGGTGAGTAAAGAAACTACTTCTGGCCACACAAGAAAATGGAGGAACACAGAAACCAAATACAAAGCCCAGGGATCAGCAAAATCTGATCACTGCAATGACTAGCTAGGAAAGTTTAGGAAAGGAGAAGTATTTTTTTTGTTTTTTTGTTTTTTTTTTTGCAAACAGACAGAAAAAAAATGCAGCAAATGCTTTGTTTTCGACTAAATTGCTATCAAAGGCTGGTACACTTGAGTGTATTAGCCTGTTTGTTACTTTTAAGCAATACTTTAGCCCACAAGTGCACTCAACAATTTAAGCTCACAAAAACAGGAAAATAAGGTAATAAAACAGTAATATAGGCACAAACAGTAGTCGAAAAGCTCAAAAGATCGAAAAATGCAAATACTTATGATCAAGAAAGTTGCTTTTTCTGCTCTCTGCTGGCTTAGGAACTCTGCAGGGGACCACGAGGAGCGATGCCAAGTTCTCTAATGCCAGAAAAGCCTGCCAAAGCGTGCTTTATAGCAGGGGGCTGGAAAAAACAGGAAATGACCCAAAATGGCCAACGAATTACTAGTTGCTGCTTCTAACCACTCCTCTGAGGACAAACAAGCAGCTCAGTACTCCCCACTCCCACTGGGGAGTAAAGAAACTACCTCTGGCCACACAAGAAAATGGAGGAACACAGAAACCAAATACAAAGCCCAGGGATCAGCAAAATCTGATCACTGCAACAACTAGCTAGGAAAGTTTAGGAAAGGAGAAGTATTTTTTTGTTTTTTTTGTTTTTTTTGCAAACAGACAGAAAAAATGCAGTAAATGCTTTGTTTTCGACTAAATTGCTATCAAAGGCTGGTACACTTGAGTGTATTAGCCTGTTTGTTACTTTTAAGCAATACTTTAGCCCACAAGTGCAATCAACAATTTAAGCTCACAAAAACAGGAAAATAAGGTAATAAAACAGTAATATAGGCACAAACAGTAGTCGAAAAGCTCAAAAGATTGAAAAATGCAAACTAAGAAGTTTAAAAAATACTTATGATCAAGAAAGTTGCTTTTTCTGCTCTCTGCTGGCTTAGGAACTCTGCAGGGGACCACAAGGAGCTATGCCAAGTTCTCTAATGCCAGAAAAGCCCGCCAAAGCGTGCTTTATAGCAGGGGGCTGGAGAGAAAGATTATTGTGTGATCTGTTGGAGTTCATTTAGAGTTAGGGCTGAGCAGATGAGGGTGGAGTCATTGGCATACTGTATTGAGGGAGACATGATTGGTGGCAGTGTGTGGGTTGTTGTTGAAAAGGGAGAAGAGAAGGGGGCCAAGGATGGAGCCTTGGGGAACCCCGAGGGGCACAGGGAGGCGAGGAGATATATCGTTGTCCCAGACAACTGATTGCTGGTGGCTGTGTAGGTAGCTGTGGAACTAGTTTGTGGCTGGAGTGGACAAAGAAAGGTTGGAGAGAGCAGACAGTAGTAGGTCATGAGACACAATGTCAGAGGCCTTAGATATATCCAGAAATACAGCAGAGGAGAGGAGGCCATTGTTTTTGTGCTGAAGGATAGTGTTTGTGAAGGAGAGCAGTGCAGTAGTAGTGCTGTGGTGTGGCATAAAACCATGCTGCGTATTGGAGAGAAGATTATTGTTTAGGAGGTATTTGGAGACCTGTGAGTTGATGCATTGTTTGAGTATCTTGGAGAGAGGGGAGAGGATGGCAATGGGGTGGTAGTTGGAGAGGTCTGTGAAGGGGCCACCTTTATGTAGGAAAATGATGTTGGATATTTTCCATAGTGTGGGTACACAGGATTCAGATATGGAGCAGTTGATTAATATGGAGATTGGATAAGCTAGGACATTAGCTGCTATTTTTAGGTATTCAGCGGTCAGGTTGTCAACTGCAAGTGTAGTGGGTTTTAGTTTAGTAAGGAGTTTTCTTATGTAGGAGGTTGATACTGTGGAGAGGAAGAAGGCAGGGAGGGGTGGATTTGGGTTGGCAGTGGGGGGAGTTGATGTAGGGAAGTGTTTTTTGGTTAGGGATAGTACGGTTTCTGTGAAATGTATGTTGAAGGAGTCAGCTATGCTGTGGGTGGAGAGAGTGGTGGTTGGTAGGGGGGGTGTTTACTTTCTCTAGACAGAAGGTAGAGTTAATTGTGGACCAGAATTGCTTGGAGTTACTTTGGGAAGAGTTTAGGGATGTCTGATGGAAAATGGCTTTGTCTGCTTTTATTAGCTTTTTAACCTTGTTTCATAGTTCAAGGAAGAATTGTCTATCTGAGGGGTTTTTAGTTTTGTGCCAGCATTCCCATGTTCTATCCCTGGTTTTCATAAGGCCCATGGTTGTTTTTTGCAGCCGGGGGAGCTTTTAGTTCTGAGTTTGGTGTTTCTTAGGAGGGCATGGGAGTTAAGGATCTTGAGGAAAGTTCTGTTAAAGAAGTGAACTGATTCATCTAGGTGGATGTACTTTAGAGGTGCCCAGTTAATTTTCTGAAGGGAGGAGGTAAAGGTGCTGGGGTTGAAATTAGGTTTGTTGTGAACAGGTCTGTAAATAACGGGTTTACTATTTATGTGATGTCTTAGTAGGAAAGTTGGGGAATGGTCACTGACGGAGTCAGGTAGACAGCCTGTTTACTAAGATCCAATCAAGAATGGTGTGATTATTAGGGTTTTTATTGATCCTGGTAGGGAATTGTATTAACTGTGAGAAACCATGGAGATATGGGTAGAGGGCTGGGTGGCTGTTATTGCAGGATAGCCAATTTATGTTAATGTCCTTGATGATGACAGTTTCCGAGGTAGGGAGAGATTTGCCCAGTTTAGGAAGTTTTCAATGGGAGGTATATTTTGGCTGGTGGGAAATAGCATCCTATAATGTTGATTTTTTTCTTAGGGTTTAATTTGACAGTGGCTTAAAGATTTCTTCTTTGTCAAATTGGGAAGCGGAATTGGTGAGAATTTGGATATTGAGGTGGTGTTTGTACAATAGTGCCACACCTCCTCCTTTCCTGGATAGTCTGTCCTTGCGGAGGATGTTATATCCAGGTGGGAGTATTTCCTCACTTTTGATGTGAGGTTTGAGCCAGGTTTTAGCTAGGATAAAGATGTCAGGGTTGTACAAGTTTATGTAGGCTTGGAGGTCCTGGACTTTGTTACAGATGCGTCTAATGTTAAGAGACATTATGAGGAGGTCATTTGGCTTTCTGTTGCTTGTGATTAGGGTGGTGGAGTTTATTGGAGGAGGGGTTTGTGGATAGGTTGCTGAGTTTGGGGCCAGGGTTTGTGGTGCACATCTCCACTGAGAGCAAGTTTGGAGAGAGTGCTGAGAATATGTTTTATATATGCACTAAAAACTTGTCATATTTTATGGATAGTTTGTGCTGATAAGAGATGGGAGTTTGATAGTTGAGTAGTTGTGCTGGGAGGAGACACTTTGTGGCATGAGTAGTGAAATTATGCAGTGGATGTTTGGGGAGGGGTTGATGAGAGTGTGCAGTGAAAGTAGTTGGGGCTTACAACTGTAGAACCATGGTAGGATGTAATGTAGGACAGAATAGTGCAGGTGAGGATTAGAACTGTGTTAGATAGTGGTGTGGTTGCATTTGGTTAGGGTGTGTTACTAGAAGGTAGGTGGGGTAGAAATGTGAAGAAATTGGGGAGGTATGGTTTGATTGGTGGACTAAGTAGAGTGATTTTCAGTTTTAGAATAAATGTATATCTAGTGGGGGTGGGTGCTATTTGTGGGGTAGGTAGAGGAGCATAGTGAGTGAAATGAACGGAGCGGGGCTTAAACCCCAGGCTAAGGATTGCAGGGTAAGTGTAACACTCACTAGTACAGTATTGTGCACTGATTATTTTTATAGTTTATAGCCAAATACTGTAAGAATTTAGCAGGAAAGATCGAAGCTGGAAGAGTGATGGGTGGGGGTTAGTTAGAGAGAGTTCAGGGAGGGCTCAACGTTGACCTGATCAAGTGTGTGTTACCCTTAGTTGTACAAAGACAAAGTTTCCACATACACTGTTTCCCTGTAGGGTTGCTTGTTATCAGTAAATAAACAGCAGTCGACAGTATCTCTGAGCTGTAACCGAGGTATTATTTTGTTCCCGAGTTGCTTATTTCTTGGTGGACAGGGACACAAGAAAACCAAGTACTTGAAGGGGAAAACTGTTTCCCTGTAGGTTTACTTGTTATCAGTAAATAAACAGCAATCGACAGTATCTCTGAGCTGCATCCAAAGTATTGTTTTGTTCCCAAGTTGCTTATTTCTTGGTGCGCAGGGACGCAGGGACACAGGAAAACCAAGCACTTGAAGGGGAAATGGGTGGACACACTCGATTCAGGTCACCGATTTAGTAGTTTAAAGTAACTGGCCATTGATAAATTTACAAAAATAAAATAAATCACAGAAATGCAAATTAAAAATAAAAAATATCAATAAAAATACCCTGATGTTATTCAAATAATCAAAAAAAATAATATTGTACTATTACAACATTACACATTTTTTTTATAAATTTCATACTACTAACAAACAGCGCAAGACACGGCAGCATCATTGCACCCCTTAAATCAATCTTATAACATTGTTGCTTTCATTTTTGAAACTGGAGATCTGGTCATGAAGAAATAGTGGGAAATTAGCATCAAGTCTCAACTGCCAAACCAATTCCCGATATTCTAAAAATGTCTCCCAATGCCTCCCACAGGGATTAGGGTCTACTTGTTCCAATACCCAAAATTAAAATCTGCTCTGAACACATATAATTGAATGCCTGTAAAGAGCATTAGTTTCAGTCTTTTTCTGACCTCATACATCCTATTTTAAGGGAACATTCTGCCTTCCCCTACATAACAGGGGAAGCATATCTGGCAAAAAGCTAAATACATGATCCTTTTAAAGTACCTGTTTTCCCTAAAGGTCTTCAATACTGAGAAGAGATAATTCCCCACAATGTGCCATATATGCACACTGATGGTATACACTACATCTATATGCGCCCTTTAAACTATTATTGACAATGAATGGTTTTCCATAAGTCCCTTTTTCAAGGAGATTCTTGACATTAAAACCCTTTTTGTAGGTATAGAAAAGGGATTTGGAAAAACTGGTAAGCCAACTGGCATTTTAGAAAACAGGTCCCAACATTTTGTAATAATTTTCTGAATATTAAATGTATCATTGTTGAATTTCAAAATAAATGACCTGTTATAATTGGTTTTAACCTTTGCCCTAACCACCTCATCTTTTGATATGGGGTACTCAGATCAATCCAATCAACACACATTTGGTGAATTAATGCCCAAAAGGGGAACAAATTTTAATGCTTCACTCTCTAAATCTTTTATCAAGGGTCCAGGGTGTTCCTGTTCTATAAACTGCTCCTCAGTATGATCCTATTCTATTACCAAATCATCACATACAGATGTCATGTGGACTGCCCTGACCATCTGTCCCTTAACTATATTCTTCTTTTGGTGAATCAGGTGGTCACTATGATAGTGTATGTAGGAATTAGAAAAAATATCTTTTCTATAAAGTCTATATATAAATTTATGCCATCAGCAATGTATGGAAAAATATAAAAAAATGCCACAAAATGAAACGCCAGTGATCCACATAATGAAAACTTTTTAAATAAAACTCCAAATATAAAAAAGACTTGCCAGAACAACTCAGAAATGAGTACACCACAGAACAGCAAAAATCTCTCTAGCACCTCGGCTGTTACACCTTTACAGAGCATACCTGTCATTTCTTATTCATTCCTTATATATACAATTAACATTTAATTATTCAATTACATTTGTTTGTTTAATTACTTACAACAAATGCTTCCAATAAAGTTCCCTGTTTAGTCCACCAGAGTATAAGGTCCCATATTTTAAAATAAAAATTGATTCTTTTTGCCAAAGCCTTCTCTTAATATTATTCATGTTAATTCCCTCATTTTTTTTTACCTGCTCCAAAATCGTAGCTCCTATTCCATTTGGGTCACTATTATGTGTGTGCGTAAGAAATGTTGAGCTACTGGATTTTCCACTCTCCCTTTCTTAATGTCCCTGATATGATCCCTTAGTCTGATAGCAAAAGTCATTTTGCTCTCCCCTATATAGTACTTATTACAGGGACATTTTATTCCATACATTAACCCTTCACTGTAACAACCATAGCTACCTTTTACTTGAAACCTCTTTCCATTTATTTTTTTCAAAACTATTTACCACATACTTACAACTTTTACATATATAAGTTTGCCTTTCTACAAATCCTTAATGAGTGTGACATCCAAATGAATGAATTTCATCACATCTTACATTACTTGTAAATTTTAAGAAATTGGTAGTTTGGTTGATATAAATGACTGCAAACTAGGAGCCATAGTCAAGTCCCCAAATGATGTGGACATCCTACAGAAGGGCCTCACTGAGACAGATGCCTGGTGTCAGAGCCATGGCCTCAAGCTCAATGCCAAAAAGCGCAGTGTCATCCCCTTTGGTAAAAACTCGGTACCCATGAACTACCACATAGGCAGCAATCTACTTAATATCAAATGCGTGATAAGAGACCTTGGGACCCAGGTGGACAGTAGTCTCTCCTTTGATAGTCACATCACCACAGTAGTCAGGAAGTCCTTCTATGTGGCACACCTCATCATAAAAGGGTTCTCATCCAGGAAAAAATGAGGTCATTGTTCCCCTCTACCTGTCAGTCATTAGACCCATTATAGAGTACAATGTCCCTTTTGGAATGTACCTCACAAGACATCTGCAGAAGCTGGAAAGGCCACAGAAGTACCTCACAAAGAGGATTACTGGCCTCAAACAAATACCCTACACTGACCGCCTCAAAAAACTCCAGCTTTACTCCATAGCATATCGCCTACTCCGAGGTGATCTCTGCCTAACATATAAAGCTATGTCAAACCCAGAGCTGTTGGACATGCTACACCTAAAGAAATCCCAATCCCTCCGAGCTACACGCTCTAGGGACCTAAACCTTGTCACCACAATAAACAGGACATGCTGGAGGGATAGATTCCTGTCCCAGAGACCTCCCATACTCTGGAACAAGCTACCCATCTATGTCAAGCAAAGTTCTTCATTATCACTCTTCAAGAAAAATCTTGATGAGTGGATGGGAAACAGGAAATACACCCCGGGGATCACTTCTGTGTCTCTGCTCGACAGAGACACAGGAAAATAACTTTCTTTGGTGGCATAAGCCAGGGAACCTTGTTGGCTAGGCTTATGTAGGCCCTTGGAGCAATAGCCTAGTACCTACCTATGAATCTATATTCCTCCATTTCCTCCATAGCCTCTTTCCAAATTAGAAAGACATCATCAAAAAACTTTAAATACAAACCAATAAATCAAATATAAGGTGATTTGAAAACATATTCATGTACCCAATATAATACCATGTTGGCTAAAACAAGGGCACAGGCAGCCCCCATAGCAACCCCACTCATTTGTTTAAAATATCCCCCCTCAAAACTCTACTAAGGATTGCTACACCAGCAGGATGCAGCTTGGAAGTGGATAACATGATAGTGAAGTGGACACTGGACATCTTATGCATCTAGGAGACAATGTGGAAGGGTAGTGTAGCGAAGCCACTTGGCATATCCAGACTCTACTACTCAGGAAGACTGGAAATGGTGTGAGAATAGTGGGGAGGGAGAGTCTTCTGAAAACAGTGATGGATGTAGCATTGGAATTAGTGGTAGACTCATGTAAGTCAAAATCCAGTGTAAATATAGGATAGTATTTGGAATCTCACTCTATGCCTCACAGCATTCAGCCAGCAGTTGCAGGACCTAATATATAAAACAGGACAACATGAGATGGTGTTCATATTGGGGGACTGGAATGTTTATACTGGGAAAGGGAACAGAATATGAGGACTATCTAGTTCTACATGGTTGAGGCAAAAGGAATAAAGGAGAGGCCACTCTAGAGTTCTGTCTCACAAATGGTTTGATGGTATCCAGCACAAGATCAAATACAATACTGGTTAATGTGCAACTCAGGTGGACTTCCTCCTAGTAAGGCAAGAACACTGGGATAGGTTTGAAGAGTTTAAAGTCACCCACAACCAACTGGCCCACGACACAAACCACTAGTTGCCAGAATCAGCTGCAAGCAGTGCTCAGAGAAGGCATTTTGTTTGTGAGACTTCGCTTCAATGTTTAGTTATGATTTCATTGTAACAGTCATTTGGGATTCATACATACATGTTGGACAGTGCAGTGGTTGCACTGTCAGCTCACAGCAAGAGATTCTCTGGTTTGTCAGCTGGGGTGCCTTCTGTGCAGAGTCATCATGTCCTCCCTGCGTCCGTGTGGGTTTCCTCCCACATTACAAAAACATGCATCTGAAGCGTTTCTCTGCAGGCCTCCACTGAAAATTGGCTTTGTTCCAAGCCAGACTTTCCCAGTAAACAAATGTTAAATAAATAAATAAATCATATTATTCATGAAAAGTACTGGTCTGTAAGCTGAGTGTAAAACAAATGTCATAAGTGCTCACTGTTGATGAGTATCAGGTTTAGATCAGCATGGATGTTGCTCTTCCAGTCCTAAGTTGAGCTCTTCAAACACCTCTGTATTAGTTTACTGGGTACTGTGATGTTTATTTTTTGACAGCTTTGAGAGTACTGTTGCATTACAATATTGTACTGTATATTGATATTCTAATACCTAATGATGACATGTCCAGTAGCTATATTCACTGCAGCTTACATAGGCTGGAAAATGCTAAAACAGATAATGACACAGATGAGCCAGACTGCTGTCTGACAAATCAGATTCTGAGGAGGAAGGTACAGCCCCAGTAGATGAACCTAGGCTATCCTGTGTTATCATTGCAGTGGAACCATAATGCCATGTTCCACCACCAGCAGCTAACATGAGAAACTAGATGTGAGAGGCCATGACCAATGTGTTCCAGATGTAGACAATGATGGGAGATTTCTTCAGGAACATGGCACAAGCCACGCATGACACTTTCAAGAAGACTGCCACAGGTAGTCAAGGTGTTTGCCTCACAAATGCAAGGAACTTTGATTCTCACCTTTGGGGAAATTGGCTAGGCTTAAAATGTCCCACAAGAGCAGCTAGCATAGTACGTATCTATGAACCTGTAACTTTAACAGAGTGTAGGCTGAAGACCTGAAAGCTGATTTGAGTGAGGAGATACTCGAGACTCTAGTTCATCAGGAAGAAAAGGAAATGAGGAGTTGAAGAAGAATGGCAGTACCTCAAAACAGCATATGTGAAGGCTACAGAACAGATATGTGGCAGAGCCACATGTGGAAATAAGGTACATAAAAAAGCTGGTGGTTGAATGCAAAAGTTATCAAAAGAAAGGAGTGCAGGAAAAAGTGCGTTATAGAAAAGACTACAACGTTTTAAAAAGGAACACTGATTGGCTAACAAAGAAGACAAGAGAGCAGTCATGACAGTAAACAAAGTATAAGAGAAACTACCAGCTTTTGGAAAATCTCTCACTTAAAAACAAATAAATTGACTTCCAAAAAACACAGAATCACAGTACACTTGAAGTCTTGCCACAAAATACTTTCACCAATATATTTATTGAGCGCTTTCATTCTTACACATCCAAGAAATTCTTCAGAATAAAAACTAAATCTTGCTAGCACTATTTAAATATAAGAATCATAACATCACAATTAATCCAGAAATCACAATTAATACTTAATTAAGAAAAATGATACCAAGGAAAAACCTAAGGAAATAATAATGCATAAACAAACACATAAAAAACCTAAATGTTACTATTACATTAAATACTATTACAATTTAATAAAATTTTGACTGAAATACAGTCATAAATTCCTGGGATATTATCCACACAAACAGATCTGGCATTTCAACTCTAGGTATTCCAAGTATTTGTTAAAACCTTTCACAAACCTATCATTCTCAACATTCTCTATTAATAATTGAAATTTTCTAAAATTTGTGCATATCACTGCATGTCTAGCCAAAGCATTAGTGTTATATTTTCTTTTAATGGCAAGCACATGTTCCGTAATCATATTATTTAATTTTCTTGTGGACTGAAATGGCAGGCTTTTTAAGGGTGGATAATGGCCCAGGAAATAATGACTGTATTTCAGTCAAACATTTATTAAATTATAATAGAATTTTATATAATAGTAACATTTATATTTTTGTGTTTGTTTATGCATTATTTCCTTAGGTTGTTTATCTTTGGTGTGGTCTTTAAGTATTAACTATGATTTGTGAATTAATTGTGACGTCACACGTTTTACATTTAAATAGTTGTTATTCTGTAGAAGTTCTTGGATGTGAAAGAATGAAAGTGTTAAATATTTTTGGTTAAAGTATTTTGTGGCAAGACTTCTAGTGTACTGTGATTCTGAGCTTTTGGAAAATAACTCAGCAGATAGCACACAAAAACTCTTGCAGGTTTCAAGGCAGATGGCACAAAAAACTCTTTCAGGTTTCAAGGCAAAGACAGAAAGATAAAGATGACAGTCATCAGATACCATTCATAAGGGATGCCAGCAACAATCTGTTCACCAGTCTACAGGTCAACAAAGGCAAATGGAAAGAGGAGTTCCAGCAGCTTCTGAATGATGAAAATGCCACAGAAGCTGTACTTCCCCAAACACAGCCAATGATGACAGATGGAGAAGACCCACTCTAGAAGTGGTAAGAACAAACCCCCCCCCTCATTTTTCATACCATTCAAACTAGCTACATAAAACAACTCCTAACCAAGCTAAAACCCTGCTGTCTAGCTGCTAACCAACTCCCTAATGAATTTCTAAAGATTGCTGCACCTTCTACTGCCTACCCCATATCCATCTTGATCAATTGTTCTATTACAGAACAATATATCCCTCTTCTCTGAAAAGCATCCCAGATCATTCCCCTCCACAAAGGTGGACCCGCCAGGGAACTAACAAACTACTGCCCCATAGCCATCCTCTCTACCCTCGCAAAAATCTTAGAAAAATGCATCCACAATCAGTTCCTTCACCACCTCCTTACTCACAACCTACTATCTAGTACTTAGCATAGCTTTTGACCTAAACATAGTACTAGCACAGCTCTAATATCTTTCACAAACACCATTAATCATCTCCTAAACAAAGGTCACGCTGTCTCTTCCATATTTTTTGATATGTCTAAAGCCTTTGACACTGTTTCTCACCAGCTACTTCTAGACAAACTCACATCCTATGGCCTCACCTGGTTTCACAGTTATCTTTCCTATCATCAGCAAGCAAACAATAGGGCAAACAGTCTCTCCCCCCTACTCCCCATCTCAGTAGGCATACCCCAAGGTTCCATTCTTGGACCCCTCCTCTTTACCATATTTACAAACAACCTAGGCTCAGTAACTCAACTGGCACACATTGTCCAGTATGCTGATGATTGTACACTTATATGCTTAGCCCCCTCACCCCAAGAACTTCAAATAAAAATGCAAACTTCCTTTCAGGACATAGAAAAATACCTCTCTGAGCATCAACTCATACTTAACCTAAACAAAACTAAGATTATAGTCTTCAGAAACAAAATATCCAAACCTAATCAGTCCCCTATCTCAATCCTGTCCTTTAACAGAACCAAAATTGAACCCACTAACCACACCAAACTTCTAGGCATCACAATTAATGAGAATCTAAAATTCGACAAGCATATCTCTCTATCAAAAATGTTCACGCCAAACTTGGCGACCTCTATAGAACTTAACCATACCTTACTCAGAGTGCCAGCCACTGCTCAGTCACATCTGCTTTCCACCCTCCTATATGGATCTCACATATTCACAAACCTTCGTAAGACTGAGCTCAATTAACCTAGAATCCTGCTACAACAAAATCACTGTTTGCCACCAATCAGCCATATAGGACTCACCACTGCACTGCCCTCTCCCAACTCAACTGGCTAGAACTCCCTAATATTTTATCCCTCAACCAAATTGCCATGACCCATAAAATTATCTACCAACCCAGCAACTGCCCCGCTCTCTCTAACCTTGTCCAACCTAGTACTAATACCCAGTCCTTCAGATCCTCCAACAAGCTAATGCTAAAGGAATGCTGCTCCCACAACTACCATGGTGACTCCCTTTACTCCCATAAAATTACCAAACTATGGAATACTCTTCCACAGCCCATTTTCCCAATCCTCACCACCACCACCACCACCACCACCACCACCAGGAGTTCAAACAACTCCTAAAGAACTACCTAGCCAAACACTGGATCCGTTCCTGCTATTCACCAGGGTAATTTCTTCCTACCTCCCTGTACCTTACCTTAACCTCTACTCTAACCTTCTACTGCATTCCCTCCATTAGTCGGCAATCTTTGCTGACTCTCACTTTACTCACATCTGGAATAGTATTTAACTCACTGCCATTATTTCACTGATTACATACGTGAATACTGTCTCTGAATTTATATTGTTCACACTAATCTTTGTACTTGCAGTTCTGTGTAAGTTAAACAATAACTTGCCCTTCCACTAGAGACTCTGTATAAGGTTTACACTGTTCATATTAGGAACCAACTACTATTATTGATGTCTGCTTTATTACTGTCTATGTAGCTTTTCTCCCTGGGCCTCTGCTGAAACTGGCTTGTGGCCCAGTTGGACAGTACCTGGTTAACAAATGTAATAAATAAAAAATAAAATAAAACATTGAGGAAGATGAAGTCATTGAAAGCAGCAGACCCAGACAAAATCATGACACACATAATCAAGATGTTGGGTAAGTTAGGGGAGAAATGGCTACTGAGGGTACTCTTAGTGAAGACAGGCATAACCTGCATGAATGGAATATAACCGTTCTACTGCCAGTGTACAAGAACAAAGGGAAACTATGGACATTGCAGAGGTATCCAACTTCTGTCACACTGAATGAAAATCCTGCACAGGGCAATTGAAAAATGAATATGCAGATCATTGGAAAGTTATGTGGGAGACAAGCAGTTTTAATTGAGATCAGGATGCAGCAAAACCAACCCAATGACACAAGTACAGTGCTTTCTGATTTTGACCATAACATTTTCTTTTGTTATATAGCCTGTTGAGGGAAGGATTCCACTAGTGTGGTTTGTTTTTGTTGTTAGATCTACACTTCTGGTAAGTATGGCACCTTCAACACACAGCCTTTAGCAGTGTGTTTTATTAACACAGAAGTTAGTATTAGAACTCAATGATAGCATCCAGATCAGACTTACTTGGCCCATTGATGTTAGCATCCATTCTGTACTGATACCTTTGCTACAAGGGCGCCATTTACTGCATCACACTTTCCATTGATAAAATCTTGGCATGATTATTTTTGAATGGATTTGATTTTTCTTTCAGACTCAGTTCAACAATATCATGATCTGTGCTAATTACAAAAGGTATAATCACATGTGGGGAGCAGAAAGATCTTAAATTTGCTAGTATAATATCAAACATGTTGCCTTTCACAATCAGATTTTTATTATTTGTTCTATTGATGCTTTATCATAGTCAATTAAAATATGAACATATTCATTTAACATTGTGTACTTTAGTTAACCACTGTCTGGGTAGTTAAAATTCCTCATAAAAGTTGCATTTTCATTAATGTTTACATTTTAGAGTTTAGTCAAGTAATCCCCTTGTTATAATATAGATGACATTGTTTACAGATTTCTCTGATACTATACTCAATACCACATATTAATTTATAATGCTAAATTGATTCTTTTGTTTTTCAGCTTTAGGCATTGTTTTGCAAAAATTGTCACTTCCACCTATGCCATTGGGTAAGCAACCATAAAAGTAGTTACAGCTCAGGATTTGTGATCTAATGTTTGGATCTTTAAACCATATATCAATAATGTTACAGATACCAACATCCCCAAGCAGTCACCCATTCCACTGTTGGTGCTTCTGGAAGTGAGTAAAGTCATCTTCACCTCTGATTTTTTTTTTGTGTGTTTTTTCATTTCTTTTCATCTTAGATATATATATATATATATATATATATATATATATGTATATAGGAAATTTCCAGTTTAATATTGTTACCCTCAAGGAAAAAGGGGAAGCCCATATGACGTACGGCACTCTGTATGGTATTAGATCTCATTCGGGCTGATGGATACCACACCCTGATTTAATAAATGCTAGCAAACCTTAAATGCTATAGAAAAAAAGACAAATACTGGCAAAGGCCATAAACAGCCTCAGCAAATGTAAATTAAGGGAGATTTGTTTTATTTTCTCACTTGATGAGTAGGCTGGCCCATGTACTCTTTCAGTCACAACCTATGCATACACAAGGGGATATGCACTTATGGCCATTTCAGCATTAGCAATCAAGCAGCTTATTTTCTAGAGGAGGGAAAAATACAGTACCCAGAAAAAAAATCACAAAAACGCAGGGAGAACATGCAGATTTGCTACAGACAGTGATTAGAGGTCAGGATACAACCCTAGACCCTAGAGTTAGGAGGCAAATATATCACTAACCCACCATATTGCCCACAAGAATGCAGCAAAGGAAAATACCCTCCAGCTCACTAAGGTTGACTGGTTACAATTTATTTTTAAATCAATTTTCATTGTGGAAATGTAATTGTTTTAGTCATAAAAGACTAACTTTGATTTGCAGTGCTCTAGGCTAATTCACATTTGTTCAGGACAGCCGGAAAATGACTGTACATGTGAGAATACAATTGTGATTGCAGCATGACATCTATCCGTGAATTTTACTTATGAATTAGCTGTGCTGTACAAAACCTACAATCCAAGCAGGACACAAGTCTCTGAATTATACATTTTTCAGCATGCAGCAGCCTGGAAGTAAAAGTAATTTCTAAAGGGAGCAGAGATGTCGGTACTGTGTTCCCTTGTCTTAGGCTTCTAAACTAAGATATCTATTTATAAAATAATGGAGAATGGTCCTCATTTTAGAAAGACCATTTCTAAATGGATTATAAATCCATGAACAGCTTCTTCTTGTCAACATTTTAAACGTAATAAGAGTATTTTTCATTCCTTTGAAATGTTGTTTCAGTTTAATCTAATGAAACGACTTTATCAAATGAGATCATTCTAAATAAGGGAATACTCTTTATGCCAAAGAGCAGTGAGCCCTAAGATGATTTTATAAATAGCAGCAATGCAAAGCTCATAGCTGCCTTGTGAAGGTGCATGTATGAGAGGAGCAAAGCCCCTTCTTCACACAGACACACAAAGAAAATCTCACCATCTTGTTGCTATTGAAAGGTCTTGCAATTCGACCAACTTCAAATTGGTAGGACACTCAAAGAAATAAATGTCATAATGAATTAACTTCCTTAAACTGCTGTAATATTTAATATCTGTTAAGAAACCGAAAATTTAAAATATAATATTGTAATGTTTCAGTACTTCAGACACTTCCATTCCGTAAATAGTTTGCACCTATCCACTGCCTGAGAACATAAAATGTAGGTAGCAAACTTCATAAATTTCACAAAAGAAAGCAAATGATCCACAATATTTACAAGATCTGGAAGGCATTCCCACACTGGTCCTGAGATGAAGACTACATTACTACAGTCATCATTAGTACAATTTTAGGGATCCACTTATAGCTGACTGTAATGAGGCAGAATTTTACGCCTGAGAATATTAGGCTAGCTGTTGAGTCCATAACCCATAAGTTATAATTACTGGAAGGACAGGAATTAAAATGAATGTTAATTGTACTTTCAGTCCTAAAAATTTTAGAGAAAACATTGATGGCCAAGTTGCTGTGGGAAACATTGGGTATGTTTGATGTACTACTATTTACTCTGCAGTACTTTATGTGGAATTTATACTCACTCTTTAAGACAGGGTTAAAACACCTGCTGTTGTATATTAAATCTTTATGATCTTACCTTCTATAACTGCAGTTGTTGTGTCCTTCGGCTTTTCCCGGTTAGGGGTTGCCTCAGCAGAACTCTGGTCCACTAATGATTGGTAGTGGTGCTGCAGTAGCGTTGTCACCTCACAGTAAGATGCTGTCTGGTTCAGTTCTCAGCTAGAGCGTCTTCTGAGTGGAGACATGCATGAATGGGCGTACCTTCATTGAAGGTTGTGCGTCAGGGCTGGTAACTCAGCACATAAAAATCAACTATCTTCTATAACTGCAGTTACAGCTACTTTATTGTTTGCCATTTACATTAATTTATTAATTTCAATTTTATTATATACTGATGCCCTTACTGAAAATCTTACCATTTGGCTTATAAATCTGAGACAAAACAATATGCAATGGCATGATATATAGAAGGTATAATGGAAATCTAATAAAATTAGGATTTGTCCAGCAGACAAGTATTATCTTGCTGAGGAAATATTTGGTACAACACATAGGAAAAGGGTACACTAGGGCAATAGAAAATGTTACTAGCTTACACAAACAGTTGTATATGCATGCAACAATTTCATAACAGATGCTGTAGGTATGACGTGTGCACTAAAGCTCAAGAGTGTAGAGGGATAGATGTTTGAGGGTAGACGTCTTTTTCACAGCTTAAAATTAACACTGGGGAGGATATAGTGAAGTTAATGGTTACACAGACTTTTGTCTACTCTGGTTAACGAATACAAATAAATAAATAAAAATATATTTATTTACACTATAAATTTGAGCTGCTTAATAATAAAAATCAAGTGAGTATCTGTAAATGAATAGGAATGCCAAGAAGGAAAACATCATTACAAGGACTGTCAATAAGAGACATTATAAGGACGGTCAATAACAGAGAGTGAGAGAGAAGATGCATCATTCTACAATATCAGCCCTTCAAATAAAAGATTTTGGGAAAAAAGATAAAACAAATGTGTGACTGTCACACTAATGCAAGACTGAATTTTATTCCAAAAAACGAGACCCTTGTCAGCAATAAACAGCTCGAGAAGTGTCCTTAACGCAATTTATTATTAAAAACAACAGAGCGTTTTCACCACAGCATTCTGCGGCTTCATCAGAGAAAATGTAAGCCCAGAAAATACACTCCATACATATCAAAAAATCAGGAAATGACATCTTCCAATTTCCTGAAGCTCATTAAGCTTGCATGTTATACCTGAATGCAACAGCGCCACTGCGCCTATACATTGCAAACCTGAAAAAATATATGTATATGAATGTACAAATGTTGTACATTCATATACATATATTTTTTCAGGTTTGCAATGTATAGGCGCAGTGGCGCTGTTGCATTCAGGTATAACATGCAAGCTTAATGAGCTTCAGGAAATTGGAAGATGTCATTTCCTGATTTTTTGATATGTATGGAGTGTATTTTCTGGGCTTACATTTTCTCTGATGAAGCCACAGAATGCTGTGGTGAAAACGCTCTGTTGTTTTTAATAATAAATTGCGTTAAGGACACTTCTCGAGCTGTTTATTGCTGACAAGGGTCTTGTTTTTTGGAATACTTGGTTGTTTATTGTTTCATTTAAAGCATGTACAGCTATCTAGTAAAAAACACTGTCACCTTGATTTTCAGAAAGAATTGTTTTAAAGACAGTAAGAATGTCAATGAGTGGGAAGGGATATCAGTGAGAGGTATCTAGATTCTCATCTATATTAAAAATTAAGGTTTGTGATGCCTTTAGGAATTCTGAATAAAGACATCAAATTCAACCCTGTTATATTTCTTAGCTGGACTAAGCACATTTGCAGATGTCAGTCACAGCTCTCGCCTTCCATTTTGTTTTATTAACTTCATGGTCTTAAACTGAACTGTATACTTCTGCACAACATTTCTACAATGACAGCAGGATCAGAAGACTGTGGTCTAAATAAAATAAAAATCTGTGCTAAACACACTCCGTTATTTGCTACCACATAAGTATTTTTAAGCACCAGCTCTAAGTGAGGTACAGCTTTACAATTTGTAAAGGTGTGAATCTGATGGCAGTTTCTGGGTTCTATGATCAACAATAGATTAACATGTTCTGTCGCAGTTTGCAGGTACCTTGTATATTAATACTGTGCTGTGACTGTGTTGTTTTGCATTCACCTTCATAATTTCACTTTATCTTACCTTACTGTACTGACAGACATTTCCGGAATGTTTGCTGACATCCGTGTGAGTCCATCTGTGCCACCTGATGGTGAGGGTGAACTTTTCATTGATTATGACTGCAGCAGTGATGCAGTAAATTGTTTCCTAGTTCTGAGTATGTGTCGACATGACCCATGCCATCCAAACATGATAGGTTTATAGGTTCATACTAGGCTATCTGCCCTGGGGCAATTATAAGCCTAGCCCGATTCTGTATGGCTTACGCCACCCCTTGATTTGAGTATACTGTGCCCTTTTTAAGGTTTAGTTTACTGTGCCTCTGTCTAATAGTGACACGGGAGTAATCCCTGGTACAAACCTACGATCCCCCATCCACCTATCGAGATTCTTCTTGAAGAGATTCAGTGAGGTGCTCTGCCTCACATGAACTGGAATTCTATTCCAGAGTGAAGGGAGCCTCTGGGTTATGAACCTGTCCCTCCAGCAAGTTCTATTTATTTCTGTGTTGAGGTTCAAGTCCCTTGAGCGTGTGGCTCTAAGGGATTTAGATTTACTGAGGTGGAGCATGTCCATTAATTCTGGATTTGACATAGCTTTGTATGTCAGGCATAGATCGCCTCAAAGTAGGCGGTATGCAACTGAGTAGAGCTGGAGTTTTTTTAACCAAGCAGCATATGGCATATGTTTGAGACCCTTGATCCTCTTGGTGAGATACTTTTGGGGTCTTTCTAATTGCTGCAGGTGTCGGGTAAGGTACATCCCAAAAGGGGCATTGTATTCCATGATGGGCCTGATGAGGGATGAATAAAGGGGCACGATTACCTCTCTTGATCTAGATGTGAAACCCTTAGTGATGAGGTGGGCTATGTAGAAGATCTTTCTAACCACTATGGCAATGTGGTTTTCAAAGGAGAGATTGCTATCAACTTGGGTCCCTAATAACTTTCTCTGTACTTAATGGGTTTCCGCCTATGTGGTAATTTGTGGGCACATTGTTTTTGCCAAAGGGTATGACTATACATTTTTTGGCATTTAGCTTTAAACCATGGTGCTGGCACCAGTTATCTGTCTCTGTAAGACCTTTTTGAAGGATGTTTGTGTCAGCTGGAGAGTTGATTATGGCGCCCAGTTTGCAGTCGTCTGCGAACTTGGTGAGCCATAGTCCTCCCACGTTTGCCTGTACCTCGGAAAAGTATATACCGAACAAGAGTGGTCCCAGGACAGAACCCTGTGGGATGCCACTTGTGACCGGTTTCGAGTCGGACATGGCTCCAGCAACTCTCACTCTGTGGGTTCGGTCTTTGAGCCAGTTTGTGACCCATCTTGTGACATAGGGGTTTATATTTAAGCTGGATAGCTTATCTATGATGCCCGAGTGGGGTATTGTGTCAAATGCCTTTGCAAGGTCCAGATAGGCTGTGTGGACTACTTTCCCTTCATCTATGGCTTTGGTGACTGTTTCGAAGAAGTCAACCAGGTTCAAAAGGCAGGATCTGCCCTTGACAAAGCCGAACTGGGTAGGATCTAGTGTCTGTAGGTCCCCAATGTCTTTGTTTATGAGCTCCATGATGATCCTCTCCATAGCCTTGCAGACTAAGCTAGTCAGGCTTATGGGGCGATAGTTTCCAGGGTCCGTAGAGGCTCCACCTTTGTGGCGTGGGACCACTGTTGCTGTATGCCATTCTGTGGGCACATATCCTGTAGTGAGGCTGAGATTGTATAGCTGTTTTATTTGAGGGATTAGTTCCTCTTGGAGTTCATGTAGGACACAACCTGGGATGCCATATGGTCCCATGGAAGCAGTGTTTTTTGCTTTGGAGAGGGCAACCTTCACCTGAGGCAGCCCTCTGCCGGGATAGATACTTGCTCTTTTGGGGGGGTGGAGAAGTTTGCACTGAACCTGTCTGCCAGGATATTGGCGATGTCTGTGGGTTCAGTGTATTTTTTGTCATTTAGAATCAACTCAGAACAAGTCTGGGAGTTGCATCCCAGGTTTCTAACATAACTGAAAAAAGCCTTATGATTGTCTTTGGTGTCCTGTGCAATTTTTCTCTCGAAGCTGGCCTTGCAGGATTTTATGAGGGATCGTAATTTTTTGCTAGTACTGATCAGAGATGCCTTCCCTATTAGGGATTTTGCTCTATCATGTAGTAGCTTCCTCCTTCTGTTGTACAGTTTATTTATGGCAGGGGTCCACCAGACTGGACGCCTGCCTTTGGATGATTGGGTCTTGGTTTTGTTTGGGATAGCATGATCCATGCATTCCTGGAGATGTCCGTAGAATGCGTTTATATAGGATTCTGCAGTTTGGGCCGTAGTTTCCACTGGCCCTGGGGCCTTGAAGGATTCCACTTCGGTTTTGCGAAGTTCGCTTTTGAGAAGTTTTTCACTGTGGTTTTCTGGGCTGGGGGTGGGGTCGGGATGTGGACATCCAGTGAAATTAATTTATGGTCTGATCTTACCAATGAGGGATATACTTCTGGTATGAAGCATAGAGTCCCCATGTTGGTAATGATCAGGTCTAGTATGTTGTCCCCTCTTGTGGGAGTGGTGACTAGTAGTTCCATAGCATTTGAGTTTATAATTTCCAGGAACCTTTGGGCTAAGGTGTTAGGGCTTGAGTAGTGCTCCCAGTCAATGTTTGGGTAGTTGAAGTCGCCCAATATAATGGTGTTCGGAGAGATCTTCATGTTCTCCAATGTTTTCAGGAAAGCCGGTGGATTCCTGACTTTGAGAGGGTGGTCTGTAGGATGCTATAAACTGAAAAGCAGTCTTGCCCACTGTTAGTTGCACATGGATGGTCTCCGATACTTTGTGCAATGCCACTAACCTGGAGGTGTGGATATCCTTTATAAATATGGAAACTCCCCCTCCTTTTGTGGTTCGGTCTGGGTTTTGCGGCCGAAAAGCATGATATGAGGTATAGCCTGGTAGTGCTGGGGTGCTCTCTGGAGCCTTGAACCAGGTTTCTGTCACTGCACAGATATCGATGTTCTCCATACTGAGGAGAGCTTCGAGTGCGTGCATCTTGAGGTTAAGACTTCTGGCGTTTAGCAGCATTACCCTTAGTTTCTTGTTCCTTGTGCTGTCTATGGGGGTGGGTTTGACTTTTGAGCCTTGCCTTTACTTCCCATGTTGTGAAGGCGTTTGAGTCAGAACATCATACATTTAAAAGTTTAATCTCATATCAGCAGGATTTATTTTATACTTTATATCACTTTAATGTAAGTAGTTACCATGTATGATTACAATGAGAATGGGTTCAGCTGCGGTGATCATGGTACTGATGGGTACAAGGTACTGCTTTGAGCAATGGTTTGGGTATATAAATGGTAGGTATATTATTATTAAAGAAGGATGAAAGGGTAAATGTTAAATGACTACCTCAACAAAAACAATTCATACTATACACCAATGTGTGACAGTACAGCTACATACATCACCAAAAAGTACTTGCAATCTGTGATGAGACAGTTTAATGTCTTCTTCTCATTTTTCATTTCCATAACTGTCAGCAATACTGAGATAGTATAGCGCTTTATGCATCATTATGGCTGATCCTAAGCCTGCCGATATACTGACAGTGCAGTAGTATCCAGTGCCAAAAAGTAAAGTAGGAGGCGACTTCTTCCTGTGCCTTGTCACCCTTGAGAACTTGGTATTCATTTATGTACCCCCTGACATCTTATATCAACCTTGTGCACATAGTATTTAATCACGTACCCCATCCATAAGTCATGTTTTTCAGTAATGGTGTAAGCTCAGATGGCTTAGTGGTAAATTGCTGTGGCTATGGTGTGCAGGGTCCTGGGTTTGAGACTGGAAAGGGATGATTATTTTGCGAAAGCCAGGGAACCGTTTTGGCTAGGCCTATATATGCTTCAGGGCCAATAGCCTAGTACCTACCTATGTATGACTGACAATTTTAACTTGTACACTACCATAACTTGCCTCTTTACAGCTGTCACACCTTGCTTTGTAAATTGTTGACAGTAAAATGTCCTTTGTATCTACAGGAAATTTAACTTTGGTAGATTACTGTAACATAGTCTCTTATGCCTGATTACATACAGGGTAACTACTTACATTAAAGTGATATAAAGTATAAAATAAACCCTGCTGGTATGAGATTAAACTTTTAAATGTATGATGTTCTGACTCAAATGACATCACAACATGGGAAGTAAAGGGCATAGTAGTAAATCTGAACCAGTCAATGTCTGAAAAATAAATATATTATACATTCAGTAAACCCTTACTTGTATCTTCAAAAACTACAATCCACTCTGCTACAGGCCCCATGAGGAGCTCAATGTCTCTCCAACCTAACACCACTCTTAAGTATTCAACTGCGGTACCACCTTTATCATTCTTATAAGAAAAGCACAGTCTGGGTCTGAACTGTCTGCAAACAGCTAAAGTTAACTTTGAACCTAACACCACTCTTAATTATTCAACTGCGGTACCACCTTTATCATTCTTATAAGAAAAGTGCAGTCCGGGTCTGAGCTGTCTGCAAACAGCTAAAGTTAACTTTGAGTATGTGTCTACCTGTTTGAGCCAATATTCATTTTCCTCTGGAGAGCACTCTGCTTTGGCTTGTAATCAGCCCCCCCCCCCCCATGCACTCATCTTCCACTTTCTCTCTTATTCCCTTCTGTTAGCAAATAGTATCCATAACTGATCAATACTGCATGTTTGTTAATTTAAACTGAGACCACAGTAGCCTACTGATACAAGGTTATCCTGTTTTTTCCACCTGAGAAATGGTTAAGAAATGACTTACAGTTTCAGAGCAGTCCTTGGTCAATTGTGATTGTTTCTTAAACACAAACTTGTCTTTGCTTCGGCTCATTAGCAGCAGTACAAAGAACTGCCTGCTCACACCCTTGTTCTCCCCTCCCCCTTCCTTGTTTATTACCTTAAGACAATCCCAAAGTTAATAAATATTACCTGTGGCAGGCACCATTTTTAAAACTACAATCCACTCTGCTACAAGCCCCATGAGGAGTTCAGTGTCTCTCCAGTAAGTGTTTTACAACTGTAAATGCCTATTTATGTTGAATTGTGTTATACATTTTACAACTGCATATGTTTATGTTGAATTGTGTTAGACATCTAATATGATTTATGCTTTATTATTGGAAGTTACTATGGCATGCTAACATTTTGTCTGCACCAAGTTGTTTTTAGTATAATAGTATGGTCTATTTGCATAGCTGCACCTTGTTCACTAATGTTATTCATGTAATTGTGTTGTGTGTAGACAGCTCATACTGGTGTCTAATTATTTCTATATAATTGTGCTGTTACTGGTGGATAGAATCGCATTAGAGAACCACAACAGAGTGCTGCTCGTTATATTTTTATCTGTGACTGCATAACTGTCTGAGGTTTCTTCTAACAGATGTTTTTCCAATTGGCTCAGTATCTGCATATACTAGTAGTTGGCTCAAGACATTTTCCTGCATGCAGTAACTATTTGCTCAGTTTGTTTTTTATAATCTTTATAATATATCTTTACCATCTCAAAAGTGCTTACTCCTCTCTGTACACTTCTTTTCTAGACCTAACATCACTCTTAAGTATTCAAATGCGGTACCACCTTTATCATTCTTATAAGAAAAGCCAGTCCAGGTCTGAACTGTCTGCAAACAGCTAAAGTTAACTTTGAGTATGTGTCTACCTGTTTGAGCCAATATTCATTTTCCCCCTGGAGAGCACAATGCGTTGGCTTGTAAGCAGCCCCCCCCCCTCACACACACACTCATCTTCCACTTTCTCTCTTATTCCCTTCTGTTAGCAAATAGTATCCATAACTGATCAATACTGTGTGTTTGTTGATTTAAACTGAGACCACAGTAGCCTACTGATACAAGGTTATCCTGTTTTTCCACCTACGAAATGGTTAAGAAATGACTTACAGTTTCAGAACAGTCCTTGGTCAATTGTGATCGTTTCTTAAACACAAACTTGTCTTTGCTTTGGCTCATTAGTAGCAGTACAAAGAACTGCCTGCTCACACCCTTGTTCTCCCCTCCCCCTTCCCTGTTTATTACCTTAAGACAATCCCAAAGTTAATAAATATTATCTGTGGCAGGCACGATTTTTAAAACTACAACCACCCTTGTCACTATCATATGTTCATTTATCAGTTAACTCTGTTACCTGATTGTTTCCAGCCCCCTCATAAGAGTAACTAACAGGGTCTTTACCCGCTTCGCTCCCCACCCTGCCCCCTATTCCCTCCCACCCCCAGTGGTCCCACCTTTATTACACTCACAAACTCCTCCCATCTTTCCAATAGCCAACCACAGCACTAACCCAACACTACCTCCTCCATCTTCCCACTACTATCACACCTCCTTAACTAACATGTACAAGCATACCTTACCTATGCTCACTGCATGCACTCTCCTTGCATATCTTACATCCTACCAAAGCTCCATCATTCCGCCACTCAACCACTATCACTGTACTACTACTCACACCACCACTCATGTCTCACCCTCACTTAGCTCCCCTCCCACCAACTCAGGAACCATCCCTATGCACCCCCCACATATTCTACCAACTATATTATTCAAACATAAATCATCCCTACAACTTAACATAGTAACCCTCCCACCATACCTATTACCCACACAGCACAATCATAAAGTTTCCCTTATAAACAAACACATTCAAAAACTGAGAAAATTAATAACCTCATGCATATCAAAACTAGTCCCAAGTGGAGACATCCACCCCAACCCTAACCCTACCATCTCCAACCCTAATCCTCACAATCAGACTAGAAACCACAACTTATCCCATATTACAGCCAATAGAAAGCCAAGTGACTTCCTTCTACTAAGCTTAAATAGAAGTATATCCAACAAAGTCTATGAGCTCCATAGACTTGTACTCCCCAGATATAGTCATCCTGACAGAAACCTGGCTAAAACCTCACATTACAGTGAGAAAATACTCCCTACAGGTTATAGCATACTAAGAGTAGACTGGCTAAACAAGAAAGGAGGCGGTGTAGCTATAATATTTAAACAGCATCTAAACATCCAGATCTTAAAATCATCAACTCCACAAATAGGCAATGAAGAAATAATATATGCCAACCTCAAAATAAACCAAAACAAAACCATCAACATAATTGGATGCTACTTCCCACCTGGCCAAAACATCCCTCCACTAGAAAACCTCCTCAGCTGGTCTACCCACCATCTCCCCCAAGAAACTATCATTTTAGGTGATTTCAATATGGACTGTCAATCCTGTTCTGGCAACCATCCAACCCATCATGTAAACCTTCATGGCTTCACCCAACTTGTCCAGTTGCCAACCAGGATAAATAAAAACTCCAGCAAGCACACTACCCTGGAATGGATACTAGTCAGTAAGAGCCCCCAGTCATATATAACAGCCTGCTTATCAGATAGCCTCAGTGATCACTCCCCAACATTCCTACTCAAAAAATACCTATACCAAGCTAAACCTGTCATCTACCGTCAAATACGAAAAAAACTAAACTTTAACCCACTCACATTCATCTCATCCCCTCAAAGAATGTAACTGGCATCCTCTAAAGTACCTCAGTCTTGATGACGCAGTTGAATTTTTTAATACTACCTTCCTGAGCATCCTTAATTACCATGCCCCCATAAGACTTTCCAGAACCAAAGCACAACCCTCCCCATGGCTACAGAAAACCACTAAGTCAGAAATGAAAAACAGGGATAAAGCCTGGGAGCACTGGCACAAAACCAAAACCCCTTCAACTAGACAGAAATTCCTAGAACTACACAATAGAGTCAAAAAGCTAATAAAACAGGACAAATTCCAATACTACCAGTCTGCCCTAGACTCCTCACAACACAGCCCCAAACAATTCTGGTCCTCCATAAACTCCATCCTCCACCCAAGTAAAGTCAGTACCCCTCCTCCTAACATCCCTCACACCTCAGAAAATATTGCTACCTCATTCAACACACACTTCACACAAACCATGCTATCACTAGCTAAACAACACAACCCCCCTCCCCTCCAACTCATACCTTCAACTAGTAATCTCCCTACTGTCTTCTCTTTTTCTCCTGTACCTACCTCCAACATAAAAAAAACTCTTAACTAAACTTAAGCCCACCAAATTAGCAGCAGACAACCTCCCAGGTGAAGACCTACAAATCGCAGCTGATGCTCTGGCCTACCCAGTATCCATCTTGATTAACCGATCTCTGTCAGAAAATTACATTCCCACACTGTGGAAAGTATCACATATAATTCCCCTCCACAAAGGCGGACCCGCCACAGAACTAGCCAATTACCGCCCCATAGCTATTCTCTCTCCACTCTCCAAAATACTAGAGAGATGCATACACTCTCAGGTCTCAGACTACCTCCTTACTAACAACCTCCTTTCCAATACTCAGCATGGTTTCCGACCAAACCATAGCACCACCACTGCCTTACTCTCCTTTACTAACACTATACTTCAGCATAAAAACAATGGCCATCTCTCCTCTGCTACTTTCCTAGACCTATCTAAAGCATTTGACATGGTCCTACACAAACAACTTATCTCTGTCCTCAATAACCTATCCTTCTCTAAATCAGTCACCAACTGGTTTCAGAGTTACCTGTCTGACCACCAACAATCCGTTGTATGGCAGAATGACATATCTCCCCAACTACCTGTCTCCAAAGGGGTTCCCCAAGGATCCATCCTTTGACCCCCTACTCTTCTCTGTTTTCACCAATAATCTAGCCTTTGCCACCAAACATGGCACACTCATACAATACGCAGATGACTCGACCATCATCTGCTCAGCCCAGTCCCTACCCAAACTGCAAAAAGTCACACAGGAAGCCTTTTCCTCTGTTGAAACTTGGTTATCCGATGCCCAATTAATACTCAACCCAAACAAACTAAACTACTTCCAACCCACCAAACATACTCAAAACAACTCTCACTTTAACATCACAGCAAAAGACAACACCATTATATACCCAACTAAACACACCAAATTGCTAGGAGTGGAAATAGACAAACTAAAATTTGACATTCACATATCCATGACCATAAAAAAGTCCACAAAAAACTAGAAGCGTTATACAGAAATAAGCAACTTCTCACCAAAGCAGCAAAGATTTCAATAGCAAATTCCCACCTTATCTCCACCCTACTTTATGCCTCTCCAATATATACCAACCTAAGGCAATGCGATCTAAACAAGCTAGAGACCTGCTACAACAAAATCGCCAAATTTACCACAGGGGCATCCTACCATAGTCACCACTGTCTCTCACCTGCTCAGCTGGGCTGGCTTGAACTCCGTCTCCTCCTTCAATGGCATCAACTCTCACTCGCCCACAAACTAGTAAACCATCCACTAAATGTCCCATCCCTCCAGAATCTACTCCAACCCTATCGCACTACCAGACCACTAAGATCCAGCAACAAAAATCACTTGCAGATCACTAAAGCCAATAACTCTGCTAGTGAAGCACTATTCTCTTGCACCATAGCCAAATTATGGAACTCCCTCCCACCCACAATTACCTCTGTACCATCATGCACCCACTTCAAAACTTTACTAAAAGCGCACCTAAAAACATGCTGGCTTTGCCCTTGCAACTAAGCTAGCAAAATAATTGAGCACTTTTTTCCCAAGTAACTAGTGGTACATGCAGCAGATTCACTCTCAAGGTGAATTTCTTGGCATTCGTGTTGAGAACACACAACTAGGTTAGGATAGGCAATCTGCTCATAATCCTCTACATTATTTGTTGAGACATGAATGCCAGGCATTCATGAGATGAATCTTGGCATCCATGTCAAGAACACATAGTAAAGGTTATGATCAATGAGACTCTATCATAATTCTTTGTAGTATATGGAGCTCTATCTGCTCTATGTACTACCAGTTACAGAAAAACAAAAGGTGTAGGAGTGCTAAAGTGCTTTACATGCTTTCACAGTATTTGGAAGCTGATTAAACACTTAGCAGTGACAGCAGGCAGAAACAAAATATCCCTTTAAAGAACAGGCAGCTTTAAATGCTGTCAGACACTCATTGCAGAATTAAGAACTTAACAGCTTTCAAAGCCGTTATACTGTCTGCAACTGCTCTTTGTCAGCTGGCACTGCCCTTGTTAATCCCTAGCATGAAATCAGATCTTAACAGCACTTAGGAGGTGCATAACAAGCTTGCCTTTTTAAATTGTTGAAACAAAGAAACACTCTGGTAGATCCACTAAAACACTTTATTGAGCACTTTCGTCGGCATTCGCCACACGACTTCTTCAGAATCAGGCGATTCTTGGTTTAATTGTGCTTTGATTATTGAAGCTCGCTTTTTCCTCATGTTAAACTTAATTACGGTGTTCTATGCACAAGTTGGTTATGACAGGAGACCTCATCATAATCCTCTATGCTAAGGTGTTAAATATACTTTTTCAGAGCACCTTAAATGTTCAAAGCTACATAATTAGCAGTGATGCAAAACTTCTCTCTTCAGTTTATTTCCAGTAATCAGACAGTAGTGTCACATTTCCAAGTGAAGGTATTTAGTACAAATACAGATGACAGGAAAAAAAAAAAACATATCAGTATGGTAACAGTTAAGCATTTGTTAATGTCAGTGTTAGCCTGGCCTGCAGTGCAGCTGGATTCCACAACACTGGTTAAAGCTGTGTGACCAACAACATAAGGATACATGAGGAGGCTGGCTAGTACAGTTTAGAGAACTTATGTGGCAGTTTGCAAGCAAAAATTAGAAGAACAATTATTAACTGCATTCAAAGTGTTATCTTACACGTTTATTGGTGGTGGACAACACATTTTACTTGTACTAAGTAAATTCCACTCCTTCTTGCCTGTGCAAGATTGGTTGTGCTGTTTAGTAAGTCCAGGCTGAAGAATGCATCATATTCTGTGTGACTGTTTGATGCTGTGGTGTGTCTAGAAACATTACAGCACCCTGGGAAAACAACCCTTTGAAAGATTCATTGTACACAATGACCCAGTGATATGTTAAATGTTCATCTGCTCAAAAAAATAATTAAAAAAAAAATAATATATATATGTGTGTGTGTGTGTGTATATATATATATATATATATATATATATATATATATATATATATATATATATATATATATATATATATCTACATACACACACACACAAAGCACATGATACCAATGAGACCAGAATCAAAGTGGAAGACTCCAAGAAGTCCTCAACACCAAACTGTTACATTTTAAAGGTATTGCTAGTAAATTTGTGTATAATAGGCAATACAGTACATACAATTATTCAGTATATTGTGTTGTAATGCACACTGTTTTTGATGGATTCACTATGATATGCTGGCTCAGAACCTATCTAATGAAATCTTACTGATCCAAAGCCACCAAAAAATAACCCTCCTCATATCCTCATAGTTAAATATAGTAACTCTATGGTCACATGATCATGGAGAAAATAAAAATACCTTGCAAGGCTGAAAGCACCCACACAAACTGTGTTGTTCTCACTATACTTAATGATAAAAACAGTTGGGGAAATGTGACTTGAGAAAATGTAAATGGGGCATAAATAGCTGGCTACTTAACTGCTGTCCAAATGTATTTCTTCCATTTTTGACAATTATAAAAACGCATGTTGCTGGCAATTCATTGACTCCTTAATCAATGAGCTATGAATGACATATTTGGATTAATGTATAAAACTGAAAAAAAAAAGTCTGAAAAAAATCAGTATTAGCAAGACAGAGCAAACCAAGCAATATGGAGGGCAGATACACGACATACGTTAGCGCTAGTCATACTAGTAACATAAGTTATGAAGGCTGTACTAATGGAGAAGATGAATTACGAACATATAATTGACATAATCCTGTTCACCTTGTTTGGTAGTGCCGTAAGTAGATGGGGTAGACAAGGATGGCAAATCATACTGCCCATCTGCTGCACTATAAAGGCAGGGTGGTGTGTCATCATGCAAGACATTTTGTCTTCCTCATAAAATAATTGGACAATGTAGGCACACTTTAGTTACAGACAGACCTGCTATGGTTCCTGACAGCAAGGCAAATGTGCATATTATTGGTTCCTCTGATACTGCATACAGGACTAAGCCAGCTGTTGGTGAGTCAAAGGTACTCCGACAAGACTAATACTACTGACACTAAAAATACAGCAACCCTGCACACTATTTTTTTGCATATGGGCTAACACATTTGGAAAGGATGAACATACTTTGTTGAAAGACTGGTTTCCTTCTTACTAAGCACCTCTTGCTGATCTATAAGTAGAAATCACTCACTCTAGGCTCCAAAACACAAAGTCTCTTCCTCACAACTGCTACTGAGATCACATTAAGAGGGTCAGTTTAAATTTGCTTTGTCCATCAGCTATGTCCTTTTTGCACTTTCACAACCACTATCATTCTTCAGCAAAACTTAAAATAGTTTTGATTTTCTGTGTCACCTTTAAAGACTGAACACAACCAAGTAGCAGTCTACTTTCACCAGTATCACACACATGCAAAATGCTATGGTTTCAGTACTGGATATGTAACCTCACTGGACATTTCCTGTTACACAACTGTACGACTTTTGCATAAAGTATTTTACTCACTTTATTAAAACCTGACAATTTACAATAAATGCCCCACTTCCCTCTTGGCATACATCATAACAATTTTTTGTAAGCTAATGCTTCTCAGTTTACAAAATTCATTATCACAGCCCTCTGCTAACTGATAATTAATCATCATATCACTGAAACCTACAACACTTAATATGACAACCAAAACAAGCAGCACAATTTCAAGGAGCTGAGCATGCCCACTGCTCACTTTACTGTTTCAGTTCCTGAAGTTCAGTACTGGAACATGACATAGATCAGACCTGTACACACTACTCACAGGTTTGTAATAATAAAAAAAAAATCACTGCACTTACAGAATATTTGGGGGGGGGGGGGGCAGTCAGGCTTAAAACTGTATAACCCACAGGAAGCCCAACAAAGTCACTCCACACTAACTACTGCTCTTTGAAAGTAAAATTAAACAAGGTGCTGCTTTGTCATTTTCATTGCCAAGCAAGAAAACACATTTCCTGAGTAAGATAAAATAGTAAATAACCATTCTCAATTAAAAATGATTCATGTAAAATACAATGCAGCAGATAAGCAACAGAACAGCAATTAAAAATAAGTAAACAAAACTATTTACCTTTACCATTTGAACATTGCTTACTATGCAGTGTCTGTAACTTTTTGTGTATGACATAATCAGAAGTGTTTTGTTACAAATATCAGTTTTAAAAATAAAAGGCACTTCTTGCAATGTTTTTATTCTACCTTGTGGATTTTGACTTCCTGCTCCCTTTTAAAAAAACATAACCGAACTAAGCAACATAATGGCAACACAGCAGTAATTCTGCAAATGTGTGTGCACATTAAAGCAACAAAAGTTAAAAATTAAAACCTGAAACCTTGCTACAGGAAAAAAGGGGGGGGGGGGATTTCATATGAAATATATTTTCAATGGTTCTGACACCAGCAGTGTGGTACAGCCAACCGTAGAACCAATCATTCTACAGAAGTGGATTCACTTTTATACTGCTACACAACCAACTTTGTGCAGTAGGAAAAAAAGTACAACAGCAAGCCTAAATGAACCAATGCTGTAAAACCCAGAATGCTTTGATGAACACTGTAAAAGAGCATTCATCCACACAAGTCCAAATACTGGCATATATGCTGGAGGAGCTGAAAGTCAAATATGCCAGCAAGAATTAAGGCTGTGCACAGCTCTGGATGCACTATTGCTGCTTTATATCACTTTCTTTTTCAATGTATCAGTTGTCAAGGTTGTGCACAGTTAAATGAATAATGTAGCAGCTACTGTGGTTATGGGCACAAAGTTATTAATCATGATCAGAAGGAAAGTGTTTAACATCTACAGGTGTAATATAGTGGGAGAATCAATCTTGCACTTGGATGTTGGCATGTTAATAGCAACAGCTGGATCAGATTTAAATAGTTAAATCCCAGTAGGTATAAATGTTTCTTTCATGATCACTAATCTAAGTGAGTTGCAGGGGAAGAATGACGGACTCAAAAGTTACAAAAAGCGCACTAACACTTCACAACACTAATTTTGTGTACCAAACAGTCAGAAGGAAGGTTGGATTACTTGGGAATAACAAATTCATGACTTTAAGAAGCATGTTCTGGCCAAGAGGCTATCAAGGAACACTGATTCCAAAAGAAATGTCTAACACACTACATCACCGACCCAAACATCCAAATTTATTTTTAAAGTTTTTAGACTATCTCACGTTTACAGGTATGTTACTGTAAAGTTTTATAACTTTAACAGTTATATAAGTGTTGTCACCTGAAACTCAGTTTCTCAGTTTTATCACAAATTCATATTATGCCTACATGGTTTTGTACAGCTGTTAATTTCAATATTAAATATAGTTTGTACATATGGTCATCTTGTAAGCCATTATTAATTTTCCACACGTTATCTATAACAAAATGAAAATAGTTTTAAGTGTTTATGTCTAGTTCAATATTTTTAGCTCTGAGTGTTGTAATTGTTTTGGTAAATTTTCTTTGAACTCCTAATATATTTAATTGTCCTTTATTGTATACCCAAAATGCATTATTATATGTAAAAAGTGGTCAAATAAGTGTTAAAAACAAACACCAAATTATTCTCATCTCTTGTTGATAAATTCCTTAACAAGTATCCTATATATCTAATAGCCCTTATACTTGTTACCTTATAATGAGTTATCAAAAGGAAAAAATGAGGTTGTGATAATGCCAAATTCTTTACATTCCTTAACTTCTTCAAGTTGAGATGTTCCCTTCCATCTTTCAAAACCACTCTGAAAGACTTCCTAGCTAAAATCTGGCTCTGTTCTTGCTCAAAACTAGGATAAGCTATATCCCTAAATGTGAACAACTACCTTTTCATTCCTTATACCTCCTTACTCGCCCTTCTTCACACACTTCCTTACTTCTATCAAATTCTATTCCCCGACTTTCTATCTAAATCTACCATAAGCCTGTTTTTCCCTCACTTCATACTACAATTACTCTTTGTATTAGACTAACTTACCTTTAATTTCTCTACAAATTGTCTAAAATTTCAATAAATATTAAATGATTGTCATATAACTTGTATTGATTCTTAAGCAATGTTTTTATATCAATAATTTGTTATAATTACTTAAACTGCAAATGTTTTTGTTTTATCTGAAGAGTATAAAATTATTGTTCTTAAAATGTTTTGTACTAATTTGGAGCTTTTCTCCTCAGGCCACTGATGAAAATGGGCTGCTACCCAGTCAGACATACTCAGTAATCAAATGTCAATAAATACATAATACAGGAAATTTATTTGTTTTAGTTTGGTGACCGGGGAAGTCCACTGGGCCCAATTGTGCCCGTTTTCAGTGGAGGCCCAGGGAGAAAAGCTCCATATAACAAAAAGTAAGGTTATGAAAGTAAGTAAGTTACAGCATAAAGTACAGTTTATAAATATGTACATTCCGTATCAGGCTTGATAGACCAAGATAATTATTGAATGGTTGTACTGTACAGATTCATTTAAAATATACCTTCAATACAACTGAAGTGTAGAAACATTATACATAACAATCGTTTAAAGTAAGGAAACACTTTACATGTATTCATTTGATGTAAGAAGCTATTTACAAAGTAAAAATAGTGTATTGAGAAGCAATTGCAGAGAGCTTGAGTCAGCTCAAGGAGATAGTTATTGGGGTGTTAGAGAGACTAGGAACCTAGGAGCAACACCTCCTTAGGGCATTTGTTAGATAGAATTAGATAGGGTGAAAGCAGGTGCATTTCCATTTGGAGTACAAGTGAGTGAAAAGCTGGGTTTTAAAGTTTTCTGAGTTAGTTATTGTCCTAAGTGTGGATGGGAGAGAATTCCACTTCTTGCCTACTGAGAAAGAGATGAGAAGTTGGCCAGCAGGTTGTTTAGGTTTGTGGATAGTAATGAGGTTTTGATGTTCAGATCTGAGAGGTCTATTAGGGGTGTAGGGGGGGGGAGGATGTTTGTTAGAGCTGGACATTTATTTGGGTGAAATACAAGTCTGTGTGCTGTGGTAAGTTGGAGGTAGTCTAGGTAATTAGGGAGCTCTAGCCAGTTCAGAGAATGAAGGGTATGGAAGCAATGGGTGAAATTTTTGGATCTGGTGGCAAATTTAAAGATCTTGTTATAGCAGTTTTCTAATTTAGAGGTGATGGTAGAGGTCAAGTTAGTTAGAAGAGGGGCTCCACATAACAGGGATGGGAGCAGGTAAGTAGTAGCTAAAGTATGTCTAGTAGAGTTGGAGAGAAAGAGATTGTTCCTATAAAGCATACCTAGCTTTTGGTGGGTTTCCTTTAAATTTTGTTGGATATGGATATCGAACTTGTGGTGTTCATCAATAGTAATGCCATGGCCCGCTTACTTAATGACACTAAGTACTTAAGATGATCAGCATCAGATTTCACAGTCATATGCATATGTATGTAGCCAACATTAAGTATTCTTTGAGATGGTAGAAAATGCTATATTAAATAAAGCTGCAACCAAAACAGAGGAACCCCTGCTTTCACAGGTATATAATTTAAATGAATATTCTGAACCTTTACATGCAGTTTTCTATGAGTCAACCAATTCATAATCCATCTTGAAATATTGCAGTTCTTGTTAGATTCCATTAAACATTTCATAATAGCCTCAAATGATAGACACAGGTTTTGGCAGAATCCAAGAAAATAACCCCAGGCCAATCTAACATGAAACATAAACAGAACATGGAAATCTAAAGTTCCAGTTAATTAGACATGCCCCGGGATTCATGAAGCTTGCGCCAGGTGCAAGCGTAGCGTAGGCGGTATAATGCCAAATATGGCCACCGAGCGATTCAGGTATGATCCAATTCCATGTGCACTACCAGCGTACACCAGATCTGCGCAGCCCTCGGCTCAGGTTTGCTAATCACCCCATGCGCAATACTGCACCATGCAAATGAAGGTACATAGCGATTTATTAAGTGGTGCAGGCATAGCGTAAGCCCACAGAAATGTAAACCAAAAAAAAAAGGTTTACATTTTGCCAAACAGAACATCGGAGCTATGAAAGTGGACCAGACTCATGTATTACAAAGTTAACATATGCCAATGGCTAAATATACAGCCAATGGCATAAGAAAATATGCACAACACCTAAAAAACAACATTTAATGTCATGTCCACAGTAACGCAAATTACAACCGCAGGGCATGTGTGTGCAAATGGGAACACAAGGAAAATATATACAAATGTCATAAATTCGCAATGTAATACAAATCATGATTTCACCATAATACTCAATGGTATGTATGGTACATCACAACCAAGTTGCAAGGGTTGCTAAGGGTCTGTGACAGTGTTCGGCGCGGTAACTATGAATTAGTAGTCAATGCTATGCAAATGAGGCAAGTAAGAGTGAATCGCAAACGTCCTGCCTGACTAAGGATGTACCATACGGCGCAGTGCTACAACACCGAGGAGTGGTTTGGAGGTATACATGACATCAGCAGTGGGGTGTGCCACCGTAGCAGTAAGCACATCGGAGCAATGCAAATCTGGGCTGCCCGTTGCTAAGCAAAGCCACAGGATAGGGGTGGGGATGTAGGTATAGCAATGTTTAGCTGAGAGCACATATGGTGCCCAAAAGCGCATGTGTACAAGGATGAAAACGTGCCCGAAACCCAGTAAGCAGACGCACGCGCCACGCACCATAGCTCAAATAGGAAGGTTAGGGGAAGAAAATAAGGAAATGCCGCAGTAGGGTAATTGGAGTACAACTGAGCAATTAATACCTATTAACTCACAGTGGGCAATCGACGGCAGCTAACAAGTCTGCTCGCACCAACCAGCAGAACAGGACAGGGGAGGTGTCGGATTGCAAAGAAAAGAGAACTGCCATAGCAGAGCAAAGCAAACCTGCAGTAGATCGGCCATAGAACACATTTCGCAAGATAAGCCAGGTTTTGGAAAGTACAAAAGAAAGCAGGCTGCTGGATGCATGCCAGAAAATGGGAGGGGAAACGTTAAGAAATGTTAAGGGAAGGGCAAGAGGTAATCCACGGCAGCTAAATGTAATTTAACACCAAAGGCACCACAATAGCAGTACCTGTGGTGAAACACATAAGATACCCTGTAGCTCCAATTGTACATACACACCCTATGACATCATCAGTGTTCAAAGCACAATAGTATAAAGTGTGAAGGCACCTCACACACACCTGTGTATTCCCAAACACTGCACCATCAGTGTAAACAGACGGGGAACTTTTACAATGTACATGTTGGGAGCTGCCATAGCTGTGATTCATCACCATGTGTTAGAGACTGAAGGTGTTGTGGAGGATGATGCTGACAACCACTGCAGGCCCTGGAGGAGGAGAGTGTTCAGACCAAGGGTAACCTACAAGGGGCTACATGATCTGGAGATAGTAGAGCGTTACAGCGTGGACAGGGACATCTTACAGCAAATAGTTGAGCTGTGTCGGCCACATCTGAGATCCAGAAACAACAGAGGGGAACCCATCCTAGTGGACACGAAGGTATGTGTAAGCTTGAGAATACTAGCCACAGGTACCTTTCAAAGGCCAACTGGAGATATAATGGAGATCTCACAGGCATCAGCATCCAGGGTACTACACCAGTTCCTGGATGTCATGTTACCACATGCCAATGAGCATATATACTTCCCCCGAACTCAGGAGGAGTTGGCCAGCAATATGCGTCTCTTCCACCATGTGGCACACTACCCAGAGGTACTGGGTGCGATAGACTGCACGCACATACATATCAAGTCACGACCTGGGGAGCATGGTAGATGCTACATAAACCGCAAGGGATACCACTCCATCAACTGCCAGGTCATGTGCAATGCCCAGGACATTATCATGTATGTGTGTGCTGGCAGCCCTGGAAGCTACCATGACTCCCACATCTGACATGCCTCACAGCTGTATCAGGTATTTGTCAGGGGGGACATCCCACATGGCCACCTTGTGGGGGATGCTGGCTATGCATTGGAGCTGTGGATGATTACTCCCATCAGAAATGCACACACACACCCATGCAAGAACGCCATAATGAGGCACATGCACAAACCAGAATCATCATAGAGTGTGTGTTTGTGATGCTGAAATCACGGTTTCGTTGCTTGGACATATCTGTTGGAGCCTTCCAGTACTCTCCAGGCACATGTGCCCACATCTTCATAGCATGTGCCATGCTACATAATATGATCCTGCGGAAACAGCTGCAGCAGGGACATAATGGTGAAGGCCCTCACAGCCCACCGCAATTGCCAAAGCCATCACAGGCACAGAGGGATTCAGACCACAAACACCCTGTGCCAGCCCCAGTAGGCAGACAGAGGCATGCCCAATATGCCCATGCCTTGGCAAAGAGGGAACGTATAGCACATACACTGACAGTGTAGGCCCCTACGGACTGACACACCTCTCCACCTGCACACACAGTAAACTGGATGGCACACACACACACGACCACCTGTAAATTGTAATGTATAGGTGGCCTACTGTGTGAATCCTACATAGGCAGCCCTCAACCATTGCACACCCAACAGCTATTGGAATAAGGAATGTCAACACCTGAACAGTACACGCACCTAACTGCATATGTTGATACTGTATGTATAGGTTCCTAGGTACATCGGTAGGTACATGCCCGATTGTCAGAGGCCATTCATCAACCGAGGCAAACAGTGTCTGCTCTTGCCACCACATCGATTAACCAACTGTCCCTCAGTGGAGCAGAGCCAATTGCAGGATCCATGTGTGTAATCACTGTTCCCCACACACACTGCATGGATTCCCTGGTGTGTTAATGAGGGGCTCCATATAATGTAATCAGGGATGTAGTGGCAAAGCATGGGGAGTACCCATGACAGGTATCTGTCACCCCAGCATGCTCCACCTATGGTTGTGTGAAGGTGTAGCACATTATAGTGTGTGGCTCACTGTGACATACATTCCCAGTGCTGGAGCACATCCATTAAACATCACTTGGTCATACCATTAATAGGTCTCATCCATATGTAAATTGAGTTACACATTTGATTGCAGTATGGAGTAACAGCCGTAGTACAGTCCACATACAACACACCATAACACGTGTACAAATCCCAGATGCCCAAGTGGTAAATGCACTGACTGTCATGCATGTTCCTGGTTCCACGTCCTGCAAGGGACGTTACGTAATCTCGAAGGCACGAATAATGGATGTTGGATGCAGGTCATCAGATCAGGTTTATAACATGTTAGCGGGTTTATGCATTGGCAAGTGCTGGTAAGCGTCGTTTAAACATGACTATATGGATATGCGCGAAACAGGGCTAAGCTTTGCTGAATATCGCTCAGATCACTGTCAACGATGTCCAGAACAGGTGAAACTAGCATTATTCACCCCTGTACTAATAGTGCCTGCTCTGAAGGGTAAAACGACCACTGCCAGGAGCAGAACACGCAATCGTGTACACAATCACCTAACACTAAGCTACCAGAGATGTACCAACGGCAGGTGTGTATTGTGACAGGTTAAAACACAAATGTGCAGAGTCCAGGAAACAGTATACACTGCCATGTACAGAATGAAAGGTGTGTTCTCCCTCTCACTCTCTCTCTCTATATATATATATATATATATATATATAAAATAGAGATAGAAAGGGTGCTAGAGAGATATATGTCGATATATACGGATTCACCTATATTTGCAAATATATAGATAGGTCAACGACATGTACACAACCATGGAGGTACAAATAAATAGGATACTGCCAACTATTGAATGTTTCACATACCGGCACGCGTAATCATGAGTCTTAAAGACCGAAAGACCACAGTACCGGAACACTAGAACCACGAGTAATATTATCACGATGTTAAGGGACATTTAGTTATCACTGCCGGTGCTGCGGTCCAGGTAGGTACTGTGTTCAACTGTGCTTGTGATTGCTGTAGTCTGTGTAAGTGTGTGTTGAGGGTGCCATGTGCGTTTCCATGGGACTGTAATGTGTGTGTGTGTGTTTGCATCGTGTGTCTGTTAGTGCTAACTCGGACGTAGATCATTACAGTAGGTGTGGTCATAGCTGGCCGTAGGCATATGGTTACCACCTGTCCCACTTTATGAGGGACAGCCCCTTCCTGGGCAGTTGTGTCCTGACAACAAATATTAAAAAGGGCAAATATCCGAGATTGTCGGACATAATTATGTCCCATATATTATGTAATAGTTGCATTAAATAGTTATTCCTGTATCTAAAATACGTAAATGTTACATGAAACATGATAAGTAGCTAAAGTGCTACAAGAATAAGTATGTAAATTTAGGATAAAAGTACGTTCTATCCTGTGTACTGACCGTGGGTATGTGTCAGCCTGTAAACACCGATGTGTGTCCTGAAAATGTCCCACAATGACCATTTGAAAAGGTGGCATCCCATGCCAAAGAGGTTCAGTCACCAACACAACTGCAATGAGTGCAAATATCTATGACAGAAATACACGAGACAGCTGTCCTTTAGTAACATTCCCTTACATATCGATGTATTTCTGGAGGTATTGAAGTATCAGCCTCACCTGCATGCTATATAGGAACCAATTAACAATGGCTCAATGTGTAAGCCCGCAACAACCATAGTTTTAGTCTACTAAATGATAGGTCTTCAATTAGGGAAGGAGCCCACACACATATATTGAATATGTAGAAATGCAGTCCCCACAAACCTGTATATGCTATGTACACCCACCTACATCTCCCCCACACCCGAAACAATTGCAATACAGACTGTAATAACATCACAAACTTCCACTCACTCAATTACATCTGCAGAAGCATTAACATACCTTGTAAGAGACACATTTGTAATGGCGCCATGTGAAATCATAGCTGTTGTATAATGGAACAGACGGCGATGTTACAGGTTTTGTTTGCAATAGTCCCTTATCAGACGGTTGAGATGACAGGTACACTCACATGTAGAATCACATACTCTAGCCGTCACACACAATCCACAGGGGACATGAATTCAAAATATCCGTGTCTCTCCACATAGCAGTTGCAATTCCTCACAACAAAACACATACAGGCAGTCTCCCCGAAGGTAGGGCAAAAGGGAAATGCCCAAGTGGAGAATTCAATTATACCCTACTGTTGCCGTGTAATTGGTGAATGGAGTAGCTGCACAGCTGATGTGCATGTAATAATTTACTCAGGAACACCAATTGGCGGCAGGATACCACATCTTACAGGTATCTATGTATATAAGCATGCCTTGCCATACATTCAAACCGTATGCTCATACCATAGAACCGTTTAAACAGTAAAGGTGTAAGAGAGATATTTATGAAGACTCGGAACGCTAACAAGGTATGTAGAACACTCAGTATGTTAGTGTATGTAGAGCCTGTTTTGTATTAATTAAAGTGTACGCAATGCATAAAGTGGGAAAAGGTATTATTTAGTGATGTCTTGTTAAGCATAGTAATGCTTGTAGAAATTGTGTGTCCTGCTGTGGGCCACAAGGTAAACATCTCATACACCACAAGGGATGCTACATGAGGGCTTTAAACACAAAAATTCCACACCACCCGCCGTCGTCAGTGGTAGGGTTTGTCCAACAAGTACGTGCCATAGCAGGGGATAGTATATGTTGATATACTGTCACAGTAGGCATGTGTATGGGCATATAACGAGAATAACATGCCTAAGGTGGTCCTGCTATGCAAGTATGCTTTGCATTATGGGATAATGTTTAAAATATGTGTAATGTACAGTATTGTAGGTAGATATGTCAGATATTTTACACAGCATAACTGTTATATCATGCAAACAAAAGGTATGTCTATTGGCATGTACAATACACAATAACAGGATACATATGGCTTGTAGTCACGGGACACTAACAGCATGATAGCTAATTGAAATGGAAGAGCTACTCAATTATCCATGCACAAAGGACATGTAATAGCTTTACAGGTCCATAGTTAGGTACTATGCTGTCTGGCCAAGTCAATTTGTAAGCCCAACTACAGTGTTTTCACTGGCGGCACCTCCCTAGGGTAGTGTCCTGTGTCTGTGAACAGCAGAGCCATGTGTTACCTGCACCTGTGTACAGTACAGCCACTGCAGTGAACCCTGGTGTACGTGTGTCTCCCATCCACCCATCGAGGTATCTCATGAAGAGTGCTAGTGAGTGTCCCTGCTTGATGTACATAGGAATCATGTTCCAAAGCATGGTGAGTGTCTGGTTGAGGAATGTATCCCTCAAGCACGTCCCACTCATCGTTGCGTTTGTGTACATATCCATGAGCATGTTGCTCTTAGTGGCTTTTGCTTATGTTGCTTATGTGGAGTATATCCATCAATATTGTTGTGGACATGGGCCCTGTATGTTCAGCACAGGTCACCCCTGAGTATGCAGTATGCAAATGTGTACAGTTGTGGTGTCTGTAGTTGTGCCGCATACGTCATCCTTCGGAGGTCAATAATCCTCATGGTGTGTTAATGTTGTGGTATGTAAAGCCGTTGTTGTTCTGTAAGGTACACCCCAAAAGGGGTGTTGTACCCTTGAACGTGTGTCATATGTCAGGAATATAGAGGTACAATGGGTGCCTTTGTTCCAGCTACAAACCCATTACAGATAAGGGTGGCCACGTAGAAGGATATCCACGCCACATTGGCAATATGGTTATCAAAGGAGTGGGTGCTATATACATGTGTACTAAGATCTTGTATAATGTCACATGTATGTAGGGGACTACCAGCTATGTGATAGTCAGTGGGTGATTGGTGTAATCCAAACGGGATGTCTATGCACCTTGTGTCATGCAGTTTGAGGCCATGTTATTGACACCAGGTATCCGTCACAGTGACACCCTTATGGAGGGTGTCTGTATCAGCTGGTGGATCAATCATGGCTCCTTGTTTGCAGTCATCTGGAAACCTATTCAGGGAATGTCCCTCTATGCTAGCCTGTACCTCAGGGAAGCATATACCGAACATGAGGGGCCCTATGACCGAGGACTGTGGTACACCAAGTGTAACTGAATTACAGTAAGTACTACGCTATGCTACCCTCACTGTGTGGGTCCTGTCCGTGAGCCACTTTGCATAACATCTTGAGACGTAGGGGTCGATGTGCAGGTGGATGTGTATGTTGTCAATACCAGAATGGAGAATGGTGCTGAAAGCCAATGAGAGGACAATGTAGGCTGTGTGGACCCCCTTGCCGTCATCAACTACCCTGGTAACTGTATCAAAGGAGTCCACCAGGTGTAGGAGCCATGGTCTGGCCCTAACAAATCCAACCTGGGTGGCATCAAAGGTCTGGATCCCACCAATGTCTCTGTGAATGACTTCTATGATGATGTGCCCCATAGCCTTGCAGAACAGTCCAGTCAGGCATATAGGGCAATAGTCCCTTTGGTTCATTGTGGTGCCACCTGTGTGGAGTGTGATAACTGTTGCTGTGCACCATTCAGGGGCCACAATGTCTGATACAAGGCTATTAGTGAATCTGGTGGCGAGGTGGGGAACCATGTCGTTCTGAGGTTTGTGTAAACGCAGCCTGGGATGTTGGACAGTCACATGGAGTCTGTGTTCAGGCCCTAGAGAGTGCAGGTTGGAACTGCGTAGTTGTGACCGCAGGGACTCTGCATTGTTCCTGTATAGATTTTGGCCCTGAAGGGAGTGAGAGGGTGTAAAGTTAGCATTGAACCTATCTGCCAGGATGTTGCCAATATCAGCCAGTTCTGTAATGTTCCTGCCTAACCGTCGTATGTCAGAGCAGATGTGGGTATTGCCATCGAGTACTGACATACCTCGATAATGCTTTGTGGTAGTCCTTGGAATGTGTCGCAGTAATGTTTACGTAGCTAGCTTTGGAGGATGTGATAAGGGATCCCGGATTCCTACTGAGGCTGACCAGTGAGCTACCCCACCCATGGGATTGTACTCCACTTTGCAACAGCCTCCACCTTTTGTTGTAAATTATGTCCATGGAACTGGACCCCCAAAGTGGCGTCCGTTATCTGGTGGGTACCATCATGGCTCTGTTTGGGATAGCATGATCCATGCAGTCGTGTAAGTGCTAATGAAGTGCACTGGTGTATGTTTCAACATTTGTAAGTACATTGTCCATCTGCATGGGTGTCATGACATTTACTACCGCTGTCATAAGACGTCTGAAGTAGGCCTTGTAGAAATCTTGTACTGTGTATTCCGTGAAGGGTGTGGTGCCGGGATGTGGATAACAAGGGTGATTAGCATACGTTCGGAAACTACCAACGAGGGGATAACCCCAGGTGTGGAATACCAGTCACATGTTGGTAATGTCCATGTCTAGGATATTGTTGGCCTTGGTGGTGGTGTGTATGGGTTGATCCAGCCGAGTGGAGGTTATGAATCCCAGAAACCGTTGGCCTAGTGTGTCGGTACATGAGTAGGTATCCCAGTTAAGTGTGGGGTAGTGTCAGTCTCACATCAGTAGTTCCTGTCTGAACCCTACTGTCCAGTACACCAAGAAATGAGGGCCGGTAACCGTGGGGTATGGTGTGGAATCCATAGCAAGTTACAATGTGTATAGCAGTTCTGGCCACAGTTAGTTGCACGTGGATTACCTCTGATGCATTGTGCTACATAACCAGCCTGGAGGTGTGTATATCCTTGTGAAATATTGAAACACCTCCGCCGTGGGTGTTCCGGTCCTGGTTACATGACTGAAAGGTGTGGTCTGTGTATAACCTGTCAGTGCAGGTGTGCTCTCCGGAGCCTAGAGGCAGGTCCCAGTCACTGCAGAGATATCGAAGTGGTCCATTATAAGGAGTGCCTCGCCTGAGTGCGTTAGAGATGAAGATATCAAGCATTGAGTAACATTACCCCAGGTTTTCCTTGCCTGTTCCTGTTCTGGTGGTGCATATGTTATTGGAAACTGTCCAAGACAGGCAGTATAGGAGCAGCAAGAGCCTTACATGTCATCTGTAATCCCAGGGCCGACAGGTGCAGGTCATGTGCCAAAGCATCGTGTTTTGTTGACCGTCATTCAAAGCAGACAAATACTGGATGCCTGTGGAATGACAGCAGAAGGATAGGCAACTGTTGAAGTGAAACATTCAGTTGTTGTACAGTGGTATCAGTCTGGATGAATGCAGAATGCTTCTCAGGGCTTGGGCGATACCTTCTGGGCTACAAGACCGGAGAGCTATTGCATGTCCCTGTACATGTAGTCCAGGTTAAGTTACATCTCAGGGCAGTCACACTAACATGGAGAATGACAGTCAAATTGTACCTGGTGAGGTGTGGCATGGGTGTGTAGGTTATGTTGCGGATCCTGTTACCCGACAGCCAGATGTAAGCGACTATCGCCTTGTGTAGCCTGCTGAGTGGGACATCAGTGTGACAGCCTACAGAGTCACCTATGACTGGTGTGTTGGGTATGTTATAACACCCTATTGGATGTAGTTGATGGGCACATGAGTCTGTGGGCTATAAGTAATTGGTGATGGGGGCTGCCTCTGTTGCCTACACAGAGAGTATGGAGAGGTTCTGCAAATGTTGTAGTCATACTATGTGTGGCCTGTGGTGGTGGAGATCTAGTGAGACTATGTGATGAGTGGGGTGTGTTGCAAATGTTTAACGTCTCCACATGAATGTCAGGTTCAGTCTGGGTTGGAGAGAGCATTACCCCCAGCATGGCTACATATGTGCATCTCCCACAGGCTGTAGTGTTGTATGTTGGGAGGTGAGCATTGACTGTGTACATGAGACAATTGCTCTATTGCCTCATGTTTGCCATATTCATCATATAGACAGGCAATAACACTGGTAAGTGACACTTGGACATGCCTGTATATTCAACCATGTCTCACAAGATATGTGAGGTACATGTGTACAACAGCTGTTATACTGTAAGCAAGCAGGAAATGTAAGGACAAACAGTGTACTTGTAGGAAATGAGTTGGAATGGGTTCTATAGTAAGTAGTAGCTCATGAAGTGCTTACATGTTCTGAACAAGTGCTGAGCATGAATATGCAACAGATAAGGTGTTGGATAATATAAACCCACTGCAACCCACAAGTGGAGACGCCAGTCATAATTGGAGGCACTGCACTATTACCCTGCTGAGTATGGTCTGCAAGTCTATGAACCTTTATCAACGTAGATGTTAGCAGTACAGATGTAGATGACAGTACGGATGATTTCACACTGCATAGCATACCTGGGACAGGTCATAGGACATCATCACCCATACTGTGTTCCAGCTACACTGAGTATACTAGATGTACCTTCGTATGTCACAGGAGTGTTCTACCAGTGGCCTGTTGACAGAAGCAACACTACAAACGGTGTCTGAGTGACATGCATATCACACCAGTGGCAGCTACAGTAAAACAGGGTTAATGTTTTGTACTCCCCCCTCATTGTAGCCCATACCACACAGACAAATGGGAGGCATCTGCGTATGTAAGGATGTGAATGGCCATGACCTAGGAGCAATAGCTGTCTCAGTGTTGTGGACAACATACAGAATGGGCTTTGTGGGTGAGGTGCGTGACATATATGCACAATCTGACAGCTGCTAATAGCATTGTCACCGCTAGGTGAATAACTCTGTACCCATTAACTACCACCTAGGCAGTGGTCAACATTATGGAGTGTGTGTGTAAGGGATGGTGCTGTGCAGTTCACCTCCCTGAGCTGGTGACTTCTCCAGGCCTATTAGGTAGTCATACAAGGCACCCATGTCATGACAGGGTGCCATCCATGAGCATGGAGATCATTGGACAGGCATACTCAGCACTCGGGTGACCAATATCGGATCACATATCACCTTTAAGGGGTATTGGTCATGCGTGGATGGGCGACACCAGCCTTCACAATCCTCACCTCCACTATGCAGCATGCTGGCTACCTTGCATAAAGACAAGTGCAACACTGTGATGTTGGACATGCTACACATACATATCCTGATCTGAAAGACATTAGTCATGGACAGCCACCTTCCTACTACAAGGATCGCCACATGCTGGACAGATCCCTGTGCCATACATGTTACATACTCCTGCCATACCATGCAACCCTGCCCATCAAAGCTGCACGTCATCTCTGTCATACATGGTGAGATGACCGCATGGTAGATGTATCATTAACTGTCTGGATCAGTAATGTGGCACTGATGCACCTGGCAGTGGCAAAATGGCTGTTGGATACAGCTAGAAAACCTTGCCCGTACATGCTATAGTTGATAACCATCCCTGCGAATAACGTCCAGCTAGCCATTGTCCCATGTGCATCACATGAGCAACACAGGTGATACGTGGCAGGATGTTGTACTGCTGTACAGTGCCATGTAGATGTATATGGCAAAACACATGCATGTAAAGGTTTCTATGCGCATGTCTGCATTGTTACTGCTCATGCCTGTTAAGGCAGTTTATGTGCTGATATGTGACATATACACAGCACCAAGGTCAACAGTATTACTGTGGACACATCCAGGCATGTGCTGATAGGTAAGAATACCAGTACAGGCAAACAGACATGCCCAAATCAAGACAGCATTCACGTGGAGTATGAGCAATGTAATGAGGTGACACTTATATATGGTGATGATATCCAATGCACAACAGGTGTTACATGTGTGTGACACAAACATATCAGTCGTGTCAGTGTCATGACCATTTGCAAAGATAACTGTTCATATGTACTAGATTTAATACAAATGTATGTGCAGCTGTATCTCTGTACATCTCTGTGATACTGTGACCCATCTCCATCATCATGTCTTCCAGATAATGCCTCATTCACTCCTGCCAACGTATAGCCGCCTGGAGGATGAAGCCCTCATACCATACCTCCATGATAACTATGAGGTGTTGTTCAGCCATGTGCCACAGCATGCCCAGCAGCGTGACGACCTGTGGCAGGAACTTCACAGGAGGGTTAATGACGTAGGTGGCCATAACCGCACCTACCAGCAGGTGCGCAGACACTGCACGGACCTGATACGACATGCGAAACAGCATGCCAATGCAATCGCCAGGGAACAAGGTAGAACAGGTGGTGGGCCACCAACCCAGCCCCCACTCACACCTACCGAGGAGCTACTGGCCAGCCTGGGGACACCCTCAGAACAGCATCCACAAACACTAGCTGCCATCGTGGAGGTGGGTGTCTCCCAACCACCAAGCCTAGAGTTGCCTGGTAAGTCACTACTGCACATATAACTAATATATCCCATTTAGTTGCATGTGTCACTGTACAATATGTAATGTGACATCATATGCAAGGTATGTTTACACACATGCCGCATACTATAGTATGCTACCCTGTGTATGCACACGTGCATACTATATGCTATTGTACAGGCGAATGTGTTAACATGCACAGTGCACCCTGTAGCTGTCAAACAGTCATGGATAATGTTCAAACTGCTGTGTCGCCCCCTATACAGGTACCTCTGGCGTGCCGCACAGACATCAGTCTGTTGCAGGTGAGACAGTTATCAGTATCAGGCATGTTAATGCATAGATCTATTCGCCATGTGGCCAGTTAACACATGTACACATAATGTATGGTCCAGTCACGATATACAGGTCGCATCTGTCATCAATCACACTGGCTACCCATGTGCAATATATACAAACTAAATGAAACACCTTCATGAAACCACAGTATCTGTCATTGCTAGATGCGTGGACAGCTGTGCATACAACAGTGGAGGTGTTGTTCAATGTAGGAATATGTACATTGGAACAACACATGTGTGGTATGCAAACAGTACCACACAGTGAGCTGGGATATGGGCAGCCCACAGGATTCACCATTGTGGAATATGCCCCTGCAAAGGGTGCACACATTGTGATGTGCCATCTGACATGTCCCAGACATGTACTGTTCCGGCTGCAATATTGTCTCACTATCCCATAATGCATACCCCACATACCAAACATACAACCCTTTGTCTGCATAACCCTGTGGACAGTGATGTATCTGACATCTATGGGTGTGGGTGTATGTCATATGGGACAACACAGACATGTGAGACAGACGGCCATCACAAACATTTGGCCAACACATGTTCACACATGGCCATGGAGGATGGCCAGAGACATGTAGCAACACACAGTAGATGTGATGTGTATACACCCTGTTGCACACTGTCCACACATGGTCCAACTATAGCCTTTGTTGAATAGTTATATAGTTGATGTGGAACACTGGACATCTTAAAAGCCTGTGCACAGCTTGTGGAGGTGTCAATTCAACCATATAAGATGTGTTGAACATCATGACTGTGTCATAGCATGACAGTAGTCACCTGTACAGCTTCTGCAGACAGACACCACATCAGGCCACAGATACCGTACATTTCCCTTGCTGCTGTTGGACATCACTGTCAGCTGTGCACCTTGTGTGTGTGGTACATAAATGTCATGTGGGACATGGTGTACTGACAAGTCTGCCATGTGTGTGTGGACATCGTTGCCAGGCAGCTAAGACATTTTAGTAGTTGTGGAGGGGTGTCATCCGTAGGTCTTCCATTGACCGGTCACATGACACAGCATGGTTTAGTGTGTATACATCTCAGCGACATGGGTCACAATCCACAGTAGTTATGTAATGTGTATGCACGCAGTCATGGCTATGCACTGTGTGTGTATTCCACACTGTATAGCAATATAGATGCCTCATGATGCCATGCAATGGCATAGTGTCTGTACTTCACACTGTATAGCAATGTAGATGCCTCATACTACCCTTCAATGCTCATGCACATCTGCTAAAAGTGCATTCTATCTTTAGGGCATACAGACAACACTGCAATGTGATACCCATTACACCACTGTACATGTGTCAGGACACCATTGTGTCAGACATGTATGCATGTCAATGGACACGTCAGCAGATTACATGTCATACTACATGTTAATGTCAAGGTCACATCATCCATGTGTACTGTTAACCTGTGCTGGTCCACATGGTGTATCACAGGGATGCATGCTTACTACCATGATTGTGTGAACTGCATGGCTTCTGATATGACACCTGCTTGCTGTTGTGTGCATCCCAGGGATGTATGCTAACTACCACTATTAATGTCTGAGCTGCATGCCGTCTGCTGTATCACATGCATGCTGCATGCCATCTGTCAAATCACATGCATGGTCTGTCTCTGTGTCTGTGTGTCTATTGTAATGTAGAGTCTTTCTTTGCATTCACAGGTGATGTAGGTGCGTTACCCTCCTGCGGTCCATCTGATGTTAGTGCCCCCACAGACTCTAGCAGTGATGAACATATGCATGAGGTACAGGCAGGGTTGTCAGGGGCTGAATCTGTGCCAATGGTTGCCATCCCAGCTATGTCCCCCTCTTCCCCGCACACAGTTCTCATGCCAACACATACCCCATCACCAGTGGCCACAGAGGAAGGACAGTCAGCATGTGTTAGCTTGGAACAGGAATGTGTGGTGGCTACAGAAGGTGTGTCTTCACACCATGGTGTCAGTGTAATGACTGCAGATGTGCCACACAGGCATGTGGCCAGCGCTGCTCGTAGGAGGACCTCTGGCAGACATGCACCTGCAGGACAGAGCGCAGCAGCTGGTGTCACCAGACGCATGTTTCAGACTGTAATGGCGGCACAGGCACGTGCTGAACGGCAGAACAGAGAAGGGCAGAGGCTTCAGAGGGCTACAATCCGTTCTTTAAATGACAACATCCAGGCATTGGCAAATGCTCAACAGCATGGGTGACATGGTTGGAATCCTTGACCATGGCATGGCAATCCACGAGCGTGAGCTGACTGTTTTTGAACATCTGGTAGGAGTGAGGAGTAGGCCACATGGACGTAGGCCAGCTACACCACTTGGTGCAGGTCAATGTGAATGAGCTACCTCACATGCCCACTCCCACAGTGCCAGTAGCAGTACAGCTGGTGCGGCGCTGTCCACACCAGGACACAGCAGGCCATGTGGACGTGGCCCTGGACGTTCCCAGCGGGGACACGGTTCCAGTGGACATGTGTCATCAGACAGTAGCCAATCTGTACCTCTGCCTGGTAGTGCCCGTGCAACCCCTGGCAGGCACAGGTCACGTGGCCGGACACAGTGAGCTGTACATTCTGGTCTGTACAATCTGGAGCGGTCAATAATACCCCTGTGTAGGCCAGACACATGGCAGAACTGTGTGCACACATACACGCACACAGCAGAAACATCTGTAGGGCACCGCAACACCCACATGCATAACAACCACACATGTCCAATCAGATCATCGGCCCTAACCCACACACATGATGTCATCCACTGGTGCAGCCTATGCCCCTGGCAAACATTATCACCCTGTGCATATGATGATGCCTGTGTCGCATCCCTGTCATCCACACCATCGGTGCAGGGACATGCTCATATGGTCTGATGCACAGGGTGAACAGAATAGTGAGATAAGTGTATATTACATTTGTTGTGTACTGTTGACACACCAGACATACCATGTAGTACAGGTTTAGAATGCATTGTTGTATGTTCACAGTATGTGTCTTGGTAACAACAGTAACAGCCCTGCTTCCCTCCTTAAGGTCTAATTGCATGTGCCAATAAGTAGCAGTGTTTGCAGTTTCCCCATGTGTAATGTGGAGTACTCACAGGCATGTATGGCAATACCAGCATGCTATAAGTAGCCTCAACCTCACTGTTAGAAAGGCTACCATTCCACAGATGTCCACACATCTACTGATCCAGAAGCATGTGAGCATGTGAGCTGTTTAATAGGCTACAGTGGCTAGAGACGTGACATCCATACCGGGTCACATCACAGGTACAGTGACATGGTGCGGGGGGTTTACACAGCAGTCTGGCTGATGTCAAGGTTAGAGGCCAGTTGATAGCATGAGGCCTCACTGTGTAGCAGTAATACACTGTCACATTACAGGATGAGAACACACACAGACCTACACAGATACACACAGTAACATGCCCACACTCACAGGGTCAACGACACTATAACGCACACTAGATAGTGTTGAGGTGAGGACCCCTGCCTATGTGGTAACCACCTTCACAGTACTGTGCACCCACATGACGTGACACAGAGAATGAACATGTACAGGTAGCCAGTAAGGCTGAGACTGACGGCATCAATAGGGTAGTAGACTGCATCACCATGAGGGGTTAGGGATCCTGTCTGTTCTGTATGGTAGCATACATCCTCACTCCATGCACCAGACAGCCAGACACACACACACACACACACACATACACACACTGTGGAGTCCACAAATGTCATTCACATACAGATAGCTGACATGTGTGTGATACACACACCATCCCTGCCTATGTCTTGCTTTCTACACTGCAGTATGTACAGATCTCTACAACAGTGTACAGGGGTGTGTAACAATTGGGATGTATTCCCCACCATACATGGCATATATGGTCACACAAGCAACCACACATGGCAGTACTGTGAATCATACACCTGCTTTATGATGATACGTCTGGCAGACATGCAGCAGTATTGGCTGCATTATGTGTACCAACGCTACCTTCAGCAATTGTGCTGCTATATGCACAAGGGAGAATGTAAGTGTTACAGGTGTCAAGTGATTTACAGTCAGTAACACCCTGACCGCTGTGTAGGTTGTAGGTCTTCACCTTCAAGTAACAGTAACATAGCGTACTGTTTGCACATGTCATGGTAGGACGGCTTGTGACACACCTGTGAGCTGTCTTCAGCAAACATCCATCTGCAAAGGTGGACCACCACTTTATGTACACACATTCATCCATACCTGATGTACATCCTACCGTACTGTCAGTATTTCACCATATACAGGTGTCAATGATGGGGCTGCATTGCAACTGCATGTTCTAGTTAGACACAGATGAACTGCATACATCAGCTACTGCACATGCATGGTAGCTGAATGCACACCACTACATGTACATGTTTGTTGGTCCTACATTCCTGTCATGTAGCCATGTTTGTATGCATTGCAATTGGTGGACATGTGTGATGACATACATGACACATAGACTGTTGTATGTCATGATGGTTGTCATGGGTAACTAGTACAGAGGGAATGTTACCTCAGTCAACATTGCTACCTTATGTTCTGTTAGCATTCAACAGCCATGGACCTACCTTCCATGTGCATGCGTGTGATTGCTGTAGCCACTTGTCTGCACGGAGGACAGCAAAAGCTATGCTATGTACATATGTGTTGTGTGTGTGTGTGTGTGTGTGTGTGTGTGTGTGTGTGTGTGTGGGCCATGTACATATCCACGGCAATTACATATATGTCATATCCAAACATGAGTGTTTTTTGGTGTACAGCAACAGTCATCTGTTACAACTGTATAAGACCCAGGGCCCCTGTTATGTGTAGAGCTGACCTGGTTATGAACAGTGGACACATGATGGAACCCTGTCAGTACATGTGTAGTCTGCACAGTTGCTGTAGACCTATGTACAGTCCACTGGTCATGAGTAACATGGTGTTGTAGTAATGTACGGATGTGTGTTGCTGGTCCAAGGACATGGTGATGTCTGAGGGCTACATAGTAGAATGCAGCATTTACCACTGTGATCTGCACCTGAGACATCTGTGATGGCTCGAGTGTGTACTGGTCTGTACATGAGTGGCCTTCATGTACGTGGGGACAACACCTGGAGCGGTCCGTCACGGTCTTACGTCCCACATGTCTGTATCTGAGGTATACGGTGGTAGTGCTATTGTGCACAACTGTACCATATGTCAGGTGTTCCTCACTGCAGAGATGTCCGTATTCCCCATTGTTGGATCTGAATTGTCAGCTGTGATTACGAACGCTGCACATCTAGCACTGACAACCGGTGTCAGATATATGTAGTGCAGCGTTCGTGCTAACAATGTTCACTATCGACACACTGTGCCCTTCCGTGTTTAGAATCCATGTGCATACAAGACAGCCCTTCGCTACTACTAAGTGTGTGAGCATGCCCAGTACGCCGTTGTGTAGATGGACACACACTACATTCCAAATGGACGTGTGCTACTAAGTGTGTAAGCATGCCCAGTGACACCTTGTGTTGGTTATGTGCCTCTGTGTATGGGCATGACCATTGAAATCCTGTATAGCGATAGTGGTCATCCAGGCAACAGATGTCCATACCCCACATCAGGATGGATTCCTGGTTGACTGTCTTTAAGGGTGTACTGTCTGTGGCACGTCTCGTATCTATGTAGTGTTGTAATAGTGCTCCGTAGATAGGCAGTTGTCCCGCTCATACAACTGCCATGTGTTTGTCTCCATCTACCTTGGGACAGTAATATGCTTTTAGACTGCTCACTCTCCATACATTCCCTCTTGGCGGCTTTGCCTTTGCTGATGATGTCATCCACCTAGAAGTATGCCTCTGAGAGTGCTGTGTTCCAGTAATCTCGGTAGCACATTCTGTAACTGCGAAATGCTGTAGTGTGATAAGGTAGTTAGGTGTATGTTCGACTCCCAGCCCTACCAAGTGTGTGTGTGTGTGTGTGTGTGTGTTTCCAGCTGCCTGGGGACAGAGTAATGCTTTTAGACTGCTCACTCTCCATACATTCCCTAACGGCATCTTTGCCTTTGCTGATGATGTCATCCACCTAGAAGTATGCCTCTGGGAGTGCTGTGTTCCAGTAATCCCAGTAGCACGTTCTGGAACTGCGTAATGCTGTAGCGTGATAAGTCAGATAGTACGTTCTATGTTCTAATCCCAGCCCTGCCATGTGTGTGTGTATGTGTGTTTCCAGCTGCCTGGGAACAGAATAATGTCTTTAGACAGCTCACTCTCTGTACACTCCCTATCAGCGTCTTTGCCTTTGCTGATGATGTCACCCACCCAGAAGTATGCCTCTGGGAGTGCTGTGATGCTGAAACTCGGTAGCGCGCTCTGTTACTGAGTAATGCTGTAGTGTGGTAGAATAGACAGGTAGGTGCTCAATTCCAAGGCCTGGCAGGTGTGTGTGTTTGGCAGTTATACCCTATGTGTTGGTATCTGCGGGGTGGCTAGCTGCGGGATGTGTTCAGTGTGTTTTATTGCTGACCTATATAGTGTCCACAGCCCGCATATTTTGCCAAGACACTGGGTTGTCAACACATACATTTGCCAATAGGTCTGGTGAGTAAATGTCAGCAGCCCTACTCTTACCCTTAATACAGTCTGACCCATGTGACGCAACAAAAACACACACGCCTTGATAGTAACAACACTACATGATGCAGGTGGCACATGTAGTTTCCTTTTCATTCCTAATGCTTTGCTGTCATGTGGTCCGCTGTTGTGATATAAATGCAATATCTACACATGTGTGTATATGTATGTGTGTATGTATATATATGTATATATATATATATATATGTATATATATATATATATATATATATATATATATATATATATATATATGTATATATGTATACATATAACATATATGATATATGTAGATACAGAGAGAGAGACAGACATAAACATATATGTCTGGGGACATCAGCACTATTGAATGTTTGTGCCAGATGATCTGTACGTATAACCTCAGATGTATGTATATCTGCCATGGCGTAGTGGTAATGCACATCATCTGTTGTGTGCAGGGTCCCGGGTTGTAGTCGTGTAGACACCGGTTATTTTGTTGCTGGGAAGACCATGGGACATCGAATATGGTGATAGTAAGGCACCTGTTACCAGTTGTGTACGGATCTGAGCGACACTAAGCAGTGGTTATGGGTCATATAACTATAGAAGACTATACTATGCAGATGAGGTTGACAATAGTGTATCCCATTTATCCCCAGGGTGTGATGCAGATCCCTGGAGTGTATGTGTGTAGTTAGCCGGGTGCAGGGCTCGAATATAGCTGACAGCATGGGAGGGGGGTCAGGCATACTGTACGTACATTGCAGAACTGTGCCTCGGGAGTGCTCCTGCCTTAGCACGCCTAAGCTAGGGGTGTGTCTATACCTGCCTGGTGACATTGGAAGGGACAAAAGCAGTAGTGGGGTAGTCAGGGTGTACAGGCTGCACTAACAGGTGTTGATCAGCACAATCAGCAGATGACATGGCCAGCCCGCACCTGAACAGTACAGTAATGTCAGCAAGCAGCATACACACAGGTTTCTTCCACACTCTACACCACCGGTGTATACCTGCGGGGACATTTCACAACACAGTCCACCCAAATGAGAAGGGCTGCAGCAGGCAACATAGACCAACATGTGCAGGAGGCTGAGGGCAGTGAGGATGTGTATGCTGCCGAACAACCCTTACTGGGGTGACATAAGACTTTATAGACCCAGGGTGACTTACCAAGGTCTACATGAGCTGGGGATGGTGGAGCACTATGGGGTGGACAGAGACCTCCTACAGCGGCTTGTTGACCTGTGCCTGCCACACCTGACACATAAAACAGGCCGAGGGAAACCCATCGCAGTGGATAACACAGTATGTGTTGGCCTAGGTATACCAGCCACAGGTACCTCACACAGCACAACTGGGGATATCATGGGGATCTCACAGGCATCTGCATCCAGAGTATTGCACCAGTTCACAGACACCATGTCAACACATGTTAGTAAGCACGTACATGTCCTCAACACACGTGATTAGTAGACCAGCAATATGCATCTCTTCGACCACATGGCTGACTACCCTGGGGTACTGGGTGCTATAGCCTGCACACATGTACACATCAAAGCACCACCCGGTGAGTGGGGTAAGGCCTACATTCACTGCAGGGGCATACCGTACAACAGCTAGGCCATATGCGATGGCCAGGGCATTAGATTGAATGTGTGTGCTGTCCGCCCTGGAAGTTATGATATTCTGATATATGGATTCGGACACAGCTGTACCACACCTTTGCCAATATGGACATACCCTACAGTCTCCTAGTGAGGGATGCTGGGTAACCACTGGTGTCATGGCTGATGACACCCATCAGCAATGCAGACACACCTGAACACTCACACCATAATGAGGTAGATGCACAGGCAAGACATATAATTAAGCATGTCTTTGGGATACTCAGGTCACGGTTCTGGTATCTGGACACATCCGGTGGAGCCCTGCAGTATTCACTAGCTACATGCACACACATAGTTATGGTATTTGCTATGCTACACAATCTGATCCTACAGTAACACTTGCAGCAGGAACAGCATGGAGCAGGGCCACACGGCCCAACACCACTGCCAAGGCCTGTACAGGCACAGTGCGACTTGGCGAAGGAACTACCTCAGCAGGGCCCAGTCGGCGAACGGGCCGTGCACAGTTTGACCTGCCCTTGGCAGTGAGGCAACACAAGGCATATGCACTGACACAGTAGGTACTCAGGGATTTCACCCTCTCTGACCCGCACACAGTACAATGGATGCTGAACATGACACTACCTGTGCTCGGACATGTATAGGAGGTGCACTGTGTGCATCCGACATAGGCAGCCCTCCAGCACCGTCCTGAGGTCTGGAACACATCCAGGGTACGTCTATCGACTTAACAATTGGCAGTTGTATTACAATGTGTATTTACCCGTTGCTATGGTATGTATGTGAGCATACAAGAGACTTTGGTGGCCGAATGTTAGGGCAGCAGACAGTACACGTCCATAGCGGCACCTTGACATCTGTAGCACATACGGGGGTCACAATGGTAGCCAGTAGTACATAGGATGTCCTAACCCACTAAAGATTATGGGCTGACCATCATGTGTGTCCATACAGCCCACACACGTTCCATGCAGCTGGACAGGTGTGGACCAATACAGACTAATGATATACAATGGCTATGGATATGCCCAATGAATGACCCCAACCCACAGCGACACACACACAGACTACAGCAGGCCAAGCAGTTTGATGTAGGTTGTGAAAGCTCAGATGTCCAACACCACTATGCTGGTATTTAAAGCTGGGATCTGACGTACACTAGTATCCCTCCAACCAGCAATTTAGGTAGGTCCACACACTGACATGGAGTACATGGCATACCAGTACAGTAGTGGCAGATGTGTACAACTGTCAGCTGTGCCCCCCGTCCAACCTACACATGTGAGAGTCATGTGCGCCACCCCCGGTGCTGTATAGGACTGTGGATGCGGTTAGATGTCCCCCCACGCTATGCAGACATGTAGCAACTGTCAATGCCACATGGCCATTAGCTACCCTGCAGACACAGCATGACACCTGTCCGTGTAGAACGGAGGGGTCGGCAACACAGTGCTGACTATCTGGACATGTGACACATGCAATACAGTTGACCATACTTGGCATGCTCACACACGACGGTAATGTCGGTCGACGACATGCGTAACAGTCATACTGGGCATGCTCACACACAAATACAGGACGGACAGGCATGTATACACCAGTGGTCCGGACATATCTGCCAGTACATTGTTATACTGTTGGATGACTGTGCTGTATGGTGTGTGTGTGTGTGTGTGTGTGGTCTATTGTCTGTACATATGCCATGGTCTATTGTTTATTCACATGAGCTATGTGCGCAGGGTACTGCTACCAACACGTGAATAGGACGGTTCTTTGTTTGTGGACAGACCGACGCCTTTGGATACGGACTGGGTGAGGCACATTCCAGCAGGTGGGTGCAGTTGTGTGTGGGTTTGCACAGTGTTAAGCACTGCTGACCTCTAGTTACAGCACCTTATACCCATTTAGACTCCACATTTCTTTGACAGTGCACTACTGGCATACTGGTAGACAAACATGCTTACAGCCGCTCGCTCACCGACATTTGTGCTTACATTTGTCACTCACGCTGGGTGTGTGCGATCGCTTGTGATGCGAATTACATCGGACTACATGACTACAGTATCGGGTATGTCTAACCATTTGGCGACGGCAGGCATTCGACTGTACGGACTCGGTGGCCTGTCCAGTGACAATCATATTATATGCGTGTTCATCATATGACCTGCTCCCATCTGCCTGATACATGGGAACCAATACTCTGCAATGCTGACATGTGACTGTTATTTTGTTAACGCATCTGTCCGCTGAGTCATGCTACCGCATATCTACTGTACGTTTTCCACCTTTCAGATTGCACGACGGGAGACTGTCGGAGTAACACCTTTCCCACTTTGTATGGGACAGTCCCTCATTAGGCATATGTCATGTGACAATACACTGGCCATTGCAACTGTCCTGATTAGGGGACATTCTCATATTCTACACGTCTGTAGTGGTTGCTTGTTACAGGTCTTGTATACCTGACACGTCGATATGTTATATGTAGTAGCATAAGCAACTTTACTGCTGCTAGACTATGCTTTGATTTGTGCTATGTATATTTCTGTACTATGCATGGCTGTAGGTATGCTCTGCCCTGGTACATCTGACATTTCTACAGAGCAGGTCCTACTTTGGCCATTCGGAATGGTGGCAGCCCTATAGATCCTATATGTAGAGCTATCACATGTGTCAAGGCAACACATACCCACAGCCAGTAGTAAACTGACTACTTCAACGGTTTGCATACGTTAAGGTTATTCCTGTAGCATTATAATTGCTAAGACTGTTTCCTATTACATGTAGCTGTTTCTGATACAACAAATTAATTTCTGACACCACTACACACAATATATGGCATCCTTTCCCGAACTCACAGGCCATGTGCCATAAAATTCACTTTGCAGGACACAACTGCCCAGACGGGTGTGTCCCTCAAAGGCGTACGGGTGGTAAACACCTGCAAACTTAAGCCCATTATTGCATACCCATGGTTCACCTACCTGGCACCCCTCTACAGCACTCATGACAAATACTTACTGTGAGCGCAGCTGGGGTATGAGCACACCCCTACACATTGCCCACTCTCCCCGTCTCGGGACACATGTCGTATGTTTTGTCAACCCATGTATTATCACACTTGCACAACCTACTGTTCCATGTACACCTACATCCTGCTCGCATCGATAACCACGGGTTCACACGTACAGTGAATTTTTGGGGTCCCGCAAGGGACACCGTTATCCATGTTTAAAGTGTAGACCCTGCAGATCTCTCCCACTGGTACTTTTCTGACGGTGTTTTGGACAGCAGCAGTGTATTTATCTTTATTGCCTGTCTGTATGTCTGACCGGCCTAGCTGGGCGGTGTGGGGGGTACAGCGTTTATTTATTGGACCTCCCAGTCACATATGCCCGGTCTGTAAATATGTAACCCCTAATTGCTGTAAAGTAACCTAGTTACGTACGTGTATATCTACAATGACATATATATTTGATTTGTGTGTATGTGTATAAATCAATACCTGTTGTATGTGTATATATATATATATATATATATATATATATATATATATATATATGTGTATGTATTATATCTTTGTGTGCGCATACATATATATCTGTGTATATATATATATATATATATATATATATATAAGTCTATATAAATAAATAAATATATATATATATATATATATATATATATATATATATATATATATAAGTCTATATAAATAAATATATATATGTATATATATATATATATATATATATATACGTTCTTATCTATATATACATCTGTGTGTCCATTAACATACATTTCCCAGACATAGACACTTACACATGCGTATTGGGTTTTATCTCTGCTTCAACAGCATAGTATTGCCTTAGTCATTATGACACCGACATTTCACTCCGGTAACCTTGTGATCAGTATACTGCACGTTATACAGCGGACAGATGTCACACGTTTTTCATGTCTGGGGTGCCGCTGATAAGTGTGATGTGATACAGTGTCATTCGACCTATTACTCATAAGTGCAGCCTATTATTCCTGCCACTGTTTGTTTCTGTGCACATTCATATTATTAATGTTAATAGAATGAGTGTTTGTGTTACTGAGATTGTATGTCAACATATTGATGTCTGCATGTAGTTGTGTCTTTCTGCTTTTCCCCGTTTGGGGTTGTCACAGCAGAACTCCGTTCCGCTCATGGTTGGCAGATAGGTTTTACGTGCCGGGCTGCCAGCCCTGACGCACAACGCCCGACGATACACCCATTCACGCATGTCTCCACACAGACAACGCTCTATCTGGGAATCGCACCTACGTACTAGCTGACCTCCACGGGCCACTCCATTGCAACCGGCGCATCATACCCTAGCACTCGTGTGTCCATAATCGCATATCCATAGTTTCTCCAGCACACCCGTGTTGAGTTTCCATGCATAACAGCCATTATCCACCTGATATCACAGCCATGACACACCTTTACACATTGCCCTCTCCAGAGCGTTGGGGCCCTACACACATTTTGTACCGCCTCGTGTATTCACAGGTTCCCCATCCATTCATATTTGCATATACGTGCCTTTCCTGGTGTTATGGATTACGAACAATTTGCGGGTTACAAGTGTAGGTGGTCGCAACATGTACTACATTTTCCATGTATAATGTTGACGTAGCACTTCAATGATGTTATGGCCACTGGTATAACCCTGCCTCTGGTGTGTATAGCTGTGCTCTACTCACTCTTGTGCAGCTTTATCTGACATACGCTGCGAGCACTTTATAATACCTTACTTGCTCTATATTCCCTTCACAACCCTTATGTTTGCTTTTGTCTTTCAGCGTTCATTGAATATATATAGATATATATATATATATAATTGCATATTTCTTTTATGTCTGTGGATATTTATCTATACACACATCTATCTATCTATATATCTATATATATAAAAGTTACAGTTGTACAAGACAACATACATTTGCTATGCTACAAGCTGATTACACCTGCGCAGGCGCACTTGCATGTACTTATTGTGAGTTACATATGTTACTGCCACTTTTTTTGTGATTAGATGTGCCTTATTCCTTATGAAAGTACCACTTTGATTGATGGAGTCCGGTTAACGGCCCCATGCGAGACACGCGTTCACCTTTACATGTTTAAATGTTGGCTTTACAGAACCGAGGCATTCATTACACAATAAATGAATATGTGCTATAGTCGTACTTGAACCCGGAATGCCTTTACGTTAGGCGGATGCTCTAACCACTACACTATTGTTGTTTTGCCTCATTTATATGTATACCCATGGTTCATAGCTACTCTGACATACGCCTCACCGCTTCACTTACACAGCAGGCATCCATTCTCTTGCTGGGAAAAATGCAGTACTATACTTCCAACATTCCCTATTTCATACTGCATGTCTACTCACTCCAAGGATATTCAGAACACCTATGCTTATAGTCCTCGCACATACGCAAGTTTTATTGTCAGGGTGTTCATGTGCTGGTCCAGGTTTAGGCTTGTCCAACTGGTGACTAGAACTGCCATGTACCTGTTCAAATATCAGATGTAGCATGTGGACAGAGTTAGTCCAGATTTTAACATTCTACCTGTGTTTACAGACGCAGGTGTTTGGGCACCTCTGACCACATTATTAGTTCGGCACTACATAATATAGGGCAGGGAGTGGTTCCACTACATAATACAGGGTGGGGGGGGGTTTCCACATTTTTCCCTTCACATCTGACTATTTCATTCATTTATATATACGATGAATATTATTCTGGACATCAGTTATAAATTCACTACAGGTATGCAATAGTCCTGTCAACAAATATCACAGCTGGTTGGTGTACATATGTGTACGGACCTCTGTGATACTCGGGGAATAGTTTCTACAGTGACAGGGACAAGGCTATGACAAATCAGGGACAATCACAGACACTTCTGCCATATTAGTACTATTAACTTGGAACGTGTCGACAGATTCGTATTACTACTTATTTTCTGCAGTTAAATGCGTCTATTACTCTTAATTGTTGTAATTAGTCATTCTCATTCAACACCTTTCCTCCAAAGGTCACTGGCTTTGTGAGTGATTAAGAGGCTGGCCAGTTATTGTGCGAATGCTCTGGCCATTGGTAGGGTTGACACATTGTCATATGTACAGGTTGGGATATATTCTGGGGACACCAGATTGTTTAGGCCAACACATACCCACGGTCAGTGCAGGTTTAGAACATTAATTATTTTCCTAGCTGAGAGCCTATACCTTTAGCAGTTTAGTTAGTCTGTTTCTTGTACGAATTACATATTTTCTATCCTGACATGACTGTTTTAGGCAACTGTTACATGCAGTATGGTACATAGTTATTTCCTACAATCACAGGACATTTGGCATTGTATCATTGTTGGTCAGGACACACCTACCCACACAGTGACTGTCCCTCACACAGTGGATCAGGGTGTACCCTGTTTACATCAGTGCTTGCATCACCCTATTTCCAAGTGCCACTATGCGAATGTGTACAATACATTCTCTCGGTTATTCATGTGGGGACACGTGCGTCACGGGCAGGTGTTTGATCCTGGGTAGTAGGTTCTGCATGACCGTCTAGGGCTGGACAGTCTCGTGCACCACTACTGCACATTCGGACTTGTGTCTAGAGGTCTACAGGACTGGACATCATGTCTTGATACCCATTCTGATGTTTACACAAGTTACTTATCCCATGAGGGATATCCAAAAATTTAACAAGACCAATACAGACCATTCTTTTGGCTTTACGAAAATGTGTTGGGGGTTTTACACGCAAGGGATACATAGTTTACAATCCTGAAACTGCCTAGGGTGACACTGCCTACTACATATGAGTAGTGGTCTCTATGTGTAGATGTGGCTGCGCCAAGCTAGTAGGCCAAGTATGGCTGGATTTGGTGGACATTCAGGTATGGGGGTGGGTTGTGTGCTGGGGAGGGGATGATGGGTATTCAATTATGCATCCAGGTGTGTTGCATTTGAATGGGCCGGTTCCATCAGGACCATTTTGTGGGTATGTGCCAGTGACATTTCTGTACAATTGTATCGCACACTGTAATATTCATATGTTTGTGGGATTGTGTTCTACAGTATGGCCTGTCAGGTTGTATTGCAGATGTGTACACATGTTCTTTGTGTTTCTTTCTAATTCACCCGCTGCTCCCTCATACACCTCCAGTTCACCTATTCTTCATACACCACAGTCTCGCCTTTGAGGATTACACCATTACCCATCCCCCCCCCACACATATTCCTGACACTCCATCCATCACTGCTTTGGTTGATGGCCCATGACATGGTCAAGGTACACATTACATACACTACATATGTCAGGTACATGTATGGTTGTGTGGACTACCCTGGCATGGTTCACCTTCCACATACTATGCATCACGCAAATAGGTACACGCCCATACTTCACTTTCATGATATGGTTGGTGCACCCAGGTAATACCCGTTCAACTGTGACACATCCTGACAAGTATGGCTTGGACCGCATATGTGCGGATTTTGGCTGACTGCTCTGATCATTGGTAGAGTGCCACCTTTTCCTATGTCCAGGATGGGATATATTACGGACACATATCCGATTGTACTGGACAACACATACCCACAGTCAACGCTACGGATAATACTTTTCCTTTAAGCCTACATGTTGCCTTATTGTTGTAGCAGTTTATATGCTCCTTCTGTTTCATTTTCTTGCTTATTCTATTTCTTGTCACATATGGTATGTTACATACGGACATACCTATTGTATGTGACTATTACATGCGTTGTGGGATATAATTCTGTCATACGGTCGCTAGATATTTACATTTATCGTGGTTTTGTTATGGACACATCTGCCCAGCTGTGTACTCTCCCTCACAATGTGGGACAGCTGGAGACCCTGACCATTGTGCTGGATGTAGCTATTGGCGGCGCGCTAACATGATACGTTTCACTTCCACTTGGTATAACTATCAACACTGCATTGGACTACGGGCACACGGTTTTCATTGTTATTTGTTTGAGGGATGGGGACGCGTTATTCCCTACCGTGCATTTGTATTTGCTTCTTAATTTTGTGTTCGCAGGAACTGTCTTGCATGCTTTGCATACGTTTCAGTATCCACGAACACTGACAGATGTGATTACTATTGTATGCAAATTGTTACATGCAAGCATTTTAGGTTGCACGTCGACAGCTGACATTTCCACGCCTCTGTGTGGCACTTCGACACGCCCTATGCACTCGCGCTAGTTTCCTATGCATGTGGCTGTGGCGGCAGCGCACCTTCATTAATATGCATTCAGCACTACTGCGCCATCTTCACGCCACACGGTCGGCGCAAGCCTAACGCCGGCCTTGAGCCGAGCTTCGTGAATGGATGGTGTATAGGAGGTTACTCTGAAGGAAAGCATCACTGCATAATATCGCTAATAATGTGTCTTATGTACGATCAACAATGCAATGAGCTGGGCATCTGAATAAACACTGAAGATCCATGGAAAATGGCTGTGCAAGACTGCACTTTTAAATACATGGACTGGGTGTGGGACAGAAAAGAACAGTGATAATAGCTTTGATTTGTCCCCCAAGTTAACATCTCCTCCAGTATTTAGGTGACCTGCACAAACACTCATTAATATTTGGCAAGTAATGATTAAGTATTGCCCTGATTCATGTCAGCAAATCACAAAGATCTTTTATTTACTTACTTACTGTCTTGCTTTAGCTAATCTCCAACTGAGGCAATGTGTTTCAACCGCGCCTACTCACCGGTCAAAAAATTAAAAAAAACAGCAACATTATCACTCTACATACCTGCCTCTGGTATCAGAATACTAGGCAGGTATGCTGTATTTAGGCATCAAAACTTGCTTACGTTATGTTTTCTCCAAGCATCAGAAATTTGGCTTATGCTTGAGCATTGACACTGCAGTATAGGATGTTTGTGGGTAAAACAGTCTTGAGTTGTTATGATTTAAAAAAAAATGTAAAGCTGAGACCACTAAAGTTCATAAGGATATCAAAGCTTCTAAGATTCTATGACATGTTCTGAAATGAGTTTTGTGCCAATAGCTATGCCAATATGTTCCTGGGACATTGGGAAAACAGTCTTACTTAAAATGAGAGAGTTTGACATGCAGATCGTATTTTACCGACGATTTGTCGATGATTTGTTTTTTCTCTGGAGAGGGACGAAACCTGAACTGGATAGTTTTTTTATACAAATGAATGAGCTATGCGAATGTTTGAAATTCACTATGTCTGCCTCCAGGACTCGGATTGAGTATTTGGAGCTATTCATAGAGAAACTCCAGGGATCCATGATCAATACAGGAGTGTTTCGTAAGACTTGTTTTAGGAATACGTTGTTAAGCCAAAGTAGTATGCATCCAAATTATGTTTTTAATAATCTAATTCGTGGACAAGGTATTAGAGCTTCCAGACTGAACCCTACTGAGGGCTTTCAGTCTGAAATTAAACAGCTTTAAGAGAGATTATTACAGAGGGGATATGGTCAGGCTGAGATCTCTAGAGGCTGGTCTGACTTGAAACATCTTAGAGAAGGGACAGCAGCACCCTATTATGGTCTGAGAGTAGAAGGTGTAATAAGTAATTGTTTGAACTTACAAAGGCGAGTCAAAATACCCGTTTTTTACTAGAGACCATAGAGCATTAAGGGATATTTTTAGAGTGAATTGGTCCATCTTACAAGTAGATCCAGAGATTAGTGGGATTGTTGGTGACAATCCATCTTTCCTTTATAGGAATATGAGGAATTTGAAAAGGTTATTATGTAGTAACAAGGATATCTTTAGTGACCCAGTAGAGGCTGGGGTTACACAGCCATGTGGGAACTGCAATTTTTGTGGTCTCATCAATGTGTCTAGTTTTTTTGACCACCCTGATTTGAGGAGGTGGTTTAGTTTTAAGGTGAATGCCAATTGTAGGACCACGAATGTGGTCTACTTGGCAGAGTGTGTGTCTTGCATGTCCTTCTACGTGGGTAAGACGAATAGGTCGTTGAGAGAACGCATGAGGGAACATGTCTATAGTATACGCAGGGGTATTGACAATAACGCCTTGTCGAAGCATGTAATGAGCTCTGGAGCAGGACATTACTTTATGTTTAGAGTCATAGATATTATTAAGCCCACTATTAGAGCGGCTGATATCTGCAACCACACTGAATATAAGGAGAACAATTGAATGATCATCTTGAGAGCAAATAGGGGCAGGGGTCTTAATGAACATGCTACAATAAAGCCTCTGCTTAGGAAAAGAAGGGTTCCGAAGTGAATAAACTAGATATATATGTTTTATTAGCAGTCTTGTAGTAGGGTATTGTTCTTATTATTATTCACATATAGATTTTTTCATTATATATTATGATGTGTGATTTTATTCTGTTGTTTTTTAGAATGACTGTATTGTGTCTTTAAGGATGCTTCTTAATGATGTGTTATCAGTTAATTGTAGTTGTTTCTTGATTGGAGAGTTTGAATTTTACTGTTTGTGTATATATATATATATATATATATATATATATATATATATATAAATATAATTGTTTTATTAGGTGTTTTTAAAGGTCTGAAGAAGCAAGTCCTTGCGAAAGCGCTTACCTCTTATTTTGGATACAATAAACGTCCTTATTTGAATTTCAACAGAATTCTTGCAGTATATGTCATCTTGGTCGTTCCTTTGCTCGAGTTTTATTGTTTTGAATTACCAAAAGATAACTAAATAATATCCCTGAACAAAAACAATCCCCCTCCCCCCAAAAATGACATAAAACATTCTCAACACATTACTTTAACAAAAGACAAAATCATCAAATCTGTAGCAAGTTCAGGGCAAAGGCAGCAGCTGTACCAGGCATAAGCGATCAGACAGCATGTAGGGTTGCCACCTTTTCAAATGCCCAAGGTGGGACATTTTTGCTACAAACGTCAGATTTTGCAGGGCGAAACATACCCAAGGCCAATACAAAGGAAAGAACTTCACGTTTTTGCCTAAACAAAAGATTATTCTTGTAGCATTTTAGTTTTTTACTCTGTTTCATATAACACTTAGGTGTTTCAGATACATAATAACTGTTTTATGCAACTATTACATAAAATATAGGAAAGAATTTTGTCCTAAAATCTCAGGACATTTGTCATTTTTTAAATTTTTTTGCAGGACACAACTGCCCAAAGAGGGACTGTCCCTCGCAAAGTGGGACAGGTGGTAACCCTAACAGCATGACTGGCACTTTAGAGGAACAGTGCTGATCAGTCTGTGCAAGGATTACTGGCAATTTAAGCAGTCACAGTTGTAAATTTTGCTGCCTAAATGATAGCTGTCAGTGTTTGTGTGTGTTGGGAACTACAGTAGAGAGGTAATTAATTATTTGATACAGTTTAGCATAGGTTAGCAAAGAACTATTAAATCAAAGCATAATAGAAAGTATTTGGCTTTCCTTAAGACTTTCATTTTGTGACAGATGAAATCAGTAAACTTGAGCCCCCTGCTATAGGTTTATGCATATACAAAATAGCTATTTGCTTAGCTGGTAGATTTTTTTTCTTGTAAAGTCTGAGAGGAGTTTTTTTTTATGTTCTCAACTCTGAGAGGATGGTGGGATGCACCAAATGGAGGCACTGCCCAGGGCACCAACTGACATTGCTACTGTTCTGCTAACTGGTTACATGGACAATGACTGTTTAGTAACACAATATGAGAAAGTACAAAGATCTACCATTCTCCAATAGAACAGGCTTCCAAAGTGTGAGGCGTCTACTGATTGTAATAAAAGGCCACTATAATTTAATTAAAACAGACCTAAAAACTGCTTCCTTTGAAAACTGAGGCCATTCAGAAGCAAAGATTTCTGGAAACAAGATATTAACATATGCTACAGATTTATTCATCTCTGAAACTGGATGATAACATGGGCACAGAGTAAATTAAGTATCAAAATAACTATTCATTTGAGAAAATAAACTGACATAATACAAATGTTTTATTTTAAAACCAGTGATCATTACATAACAAATATGACTAAGTTACAGAAAACTATTAACAATTCATAAAATAAACTGACAAGCAATGCATGAGCATTAATAAAATGTTATACAAAAATAATTTCTTAGCTGAAATGGATGGAATTATGAAAGGAAAATGACATAAATGTGTGTGTTAACTGAGAGCACCAATTCAATTCCGAAACTCACTATGGTTTACTTACTGTTCCCAGCTTTATGGCATCTTCTTACCGAACTAAGGTTTGCTCCCCCCCCCCCCCTCTCTCTCTCTCTTATTCATGAGTCACAATGAACAATCTGATAAAAATGCTGGAGGCATTCTGCCCACAACAGAATGCAGGAAACCATATTGATGTGAAAGAAAATGCACTGGGGATGTATGAAGTGAAGTTGTGGGAAGTAAAAGACAGCTACAGTCAAAGATTGCCATCTGGACCACACTGACTGTCATTCGGCATTACCTGTACATGTAACTACAGCTCAGTACAGGGCTGTGTATTACACAGTATTCGATAGATGAAATATGACAATGGTTATGGGAGTAACTTGTATTACACAGTATTCGACAGACAAAATATGACAATGGTTACGGGAGTAGCTTGTGTGTCAGTACACAGCTTCAAAGGACTACCCAGCATCGGGCACAATCCAAAGGACTGCAGATATTGCCTCAAATTAAATTATTACATTACAGAGAAAAAGTAATGGTTTGTTAATTAAATTCCTGAACAGTACTTAGGAACTCTTAAATATGTTAATGAAAATAGACGTAAGAGGAAATATCGTAACAACTGTTGAAAGGCTGGTCTGCTGGGAACCATACATGTATATCAATTACGAAAAAGGTGACAATACAGTATCTCTCAAAGAAGGGTTCATATACAATATTATCTGAATAAGTAGTCTGCGGACACAAGGCAACACTGAACTTGTAAATGATACATAGTACAAAAGATATCCCTGTATCTGAAGTGAATAAATACAATTAGCAACTGTAGATAGTACATATAATGCAATGGCATGCGCCAAGCTCTCTGCCCTCTTCATTTATTTCTGGCTGCCAGGGGTTTTCGGCTGATTTTCTTCGACTTGTCATTATTCTTCTTAGGAGGCTCTGGATTTGCTTGCATGTGTCTTCCATAAAGACTGCAAGAAAAGTTACAAAAATTTGCATCAGTTAAGCAGAAGTAACATCCTGACAACAATGCTTGGTTAAGAAAGTAATTCCTTGCAGGAATGTATGAATTATACTGTAATGTGTGAGCTCATTTAGTTACACAAATTCAGGTTACATAGCAGGAAAGTACAGTTTTTTACCTACCATAAATGTAGATGTCCGAGTGTTCACACTGCTGCAGTCATCACACCAGGGTTATCCTGCCATCAGGCGGTCCCGCAGTCGGCCAGAGTTCCAAAGTCTTGGTCCGGCGTCGGTTGCTGTCGCTTCTTCCCTGACGTCAGTGCGCCAGGGGTATATAAGAGGCATCCAACGCCATTTTCTTCAGTTTTTCTTGTCCCAGATGTCAGGTGCCCCCAAGTAGGTAGGCAATACATACTGCTAATAAAACATATAAAAGGAATAAAAGGAATACCTTCAGTTACAAGCAAATACACCACAAAGGTTGTACAGGATAGAGAGGTATTGAAAAGTTCAGCTAGGTCAGAGGGGATGGAGGGAGGTTAACCTGGACTGCAGCAGTGTGAACACTCGAACATCTACATTTATGGTAGGTACAAAACTGTACTATGTTCATCGTGTTACACTGCTGCAGTCATCACACTTGGGTTGAATCCCAAAGCTAAGGATGGGCGGTGGAACTAAACAGGGTTTGGAGAAGCTAGTAGGCCCTGCAGAACTGCAGTGGCAAAGCCAGCTCTGGTTTTAGAATATAGAGGTAAGTGATGGTGCTTGGTGAAGGTGTGCACTGAACTCCAAGTTGCAGCCTCCAAAATATCCTTGGTTGGTACCCCTCTGAGGAAGGCTGTTGATGTTGCTGTAGCCCTGGTGGAATGGGACCTAATGTTACCAGGTACAGGTTTCCCATGGTGTGTGTAGCAGAAACGGATACAATGTCCTATCCATTTTGAAATTGTTTTTGAGATGGCCTTTCCTTGTGATCCTGCAGCATAGGATACAAAGAGCTGGTCAGATTTTCTGAATGCCTTAGTTTTATCCAAGTAATAACGTAATTGCCTGTGAATGTCCAAAGAGTGTAGGAGCCTTTCCCCTTTGTTCTGGGGGTATGGATAAAAGGTGGGCAAATGGATGGTTTGGTTTAGGGCCACACTGGATACCACCTTTTGCATAAAGGAAGGGTTAGTTCTTAAAGCGACTCTGTCTTGATGAAAAATGATGAAACGCTCCACTGCCATTAGGGCCTGTAGCTCTGAGACTCTTCGTGCTGACGTTATTGCTAGCAGCAGGGCAGTTTTCCATGACAGAAACTGTAAATCAGCTGTAAAAGCTGGTTCAAAAGGCGGTAGTGTAAGTTTTTCTAAAACAAAGTTGAGATCCCAAGTTGGTGTTGGTGCTCTCCGGGGCGGTCTTATGTTCTTAGCCCCTCTGAGGTACTGTCTTAGTAATGGATGTGAAAATATAGGAGGATCCGTGTTGTACTGAGCTGAAATAGCTGAGGCGTGGATCTTAATAGATGAAAAGGAAAGTCCTTTGTGCAACATCAGTTAAATATTGTAGAATCTGAGGAATATTTGGGACAAGGGGATTCTGGCCTTTAGCCTGGTTCCAGGCACAGAATCTTTTCCATTTGTCTGAATAAGCTTTCCTGGTGCTGGGCCTCCTGGCCTCCAGAATGACATCCATAACAGCTTTAGAGAGAAGTGTTGACTGGTTGTTTAGGTAATTTGCCATGCAGCCAGATTTAAAGTCTTGAGCTGGCTGTGCAGAATCTGATTGTTTTGCTGAGTGAGCAGGTGAGGAATTTGAGGTAAAATCCATGGTGGGTCTTGAGCCATGTTCCTTAGTATTGGATACCAGTGTTGGCGTGGCCAGTCTGGAGCAATGAGCATCATTTGTGGCCTCTCTAATCTGGCTTTCAGCAGCACCTTTGCCAGAAAAGGCAGTGGAGGAAAGGCATACACTGTTAATGTTTTCCAACTAAATGAGAGGGCATCCACTTTCCAAGCTAGTGTGTGGTATGTCCTTGTGAAAAATTTCCGTAGTTGGTAGTTTTGGGGGGAGGCAAACAGATCTATGTCTGGGCTCCCCCATTTTTGAGTTATCATTGCGAATACTTGTGGATCTAGTTTCCACTCGTGAGGATCTATGATGTTTCTGCTTAGATCGTCTGCCAATGTGTTTTTCTTTCCTGGCAGGAATTGTGCTTGTAGGTGAACTTGGTAGGTCAGTGCTGTGCTCCACAAGGTCATTGCTTGTCTGCCTAGGGGGTAGGAATGTGTGCCCCCTTGCTTGTTTATGTACCACATCACTGTGGTATTGTCCGTCTTTATTAGTAGTTGTCCTGGATGTAGGAGGTCCTTGAAAGCTGTTAGGGCATTTTGTACAGCTAGCATCTCTTTTTGATTGATATGTAGATGTCTTTGATCTGCAGACCATTTGCCCTGAATACACTGTCCTGCCATGTGTGCTCCCCAGGCATAATCCGATGCATCCGTTGTTATAGTTTGCCTGGCTGTGGGTAAGGCAAAAGGCTGACCCTTGTTGAGGTGACATGCCTGAGCCCACCATAGAAACTCCTGTTGAAGACAGGGAATGAGTGGTATTATTGTTTCCAAGCTGTGGCTATATTGAGTCCATACGCTTTTCAGGTACCATTGTAATTTCCTCATATGCAGTTTTGCATATGGTATTAGTAGTATGCAAGCTGCCATGAATCCCAAAGCCTGCAGAATTTTTCTTGCAGGGAGTTGGGTCTTTGTTGCCATCATTTTGAAGTATTGAGTCAGTTGTCCTTGCTTGTCTGGCGTGAGATAAGCCATCTGGGCCGTTGTATTTAAGCTGGCACCCAGGAATATTATGTCTTGTGAGGGCACTAGTTTTGACTTCTTTTCGTTTACTGTGTACCCTAGGCAACTTAATAGGTTTTTGACAAATGCCAGATGCTTTAAAAGAATGTCCTTGCTTTCTGCTTGAATAAGGCAGTCATCCAGGTATGGATATATTTGAATTTCTCTTTGTCTGCAGTATGCAATTACTGGTGCCAGGCATTTTGTGAAGACCCTGGGTGCAGTAGATAAGCCAAAGGGCAGTGCAGAGAATTGGTAATGGGCTGAACCTGCTATAAATCGGAGATATCTTCTGCAATTTTGTCTGATAGGGACATGCAGGTATGCCTCCTTGAGGTCCAACGTTACTAGCCAAGCCTTCTTGCCCAGCATGGGAAGAAGTTGCTGTAGTGTTAGCATCTTGAATTTGGGTACTTCGAGACATGTGTTTAGAATTGAGAGGTCCAGAATGGGTCTCCAAGCTTTGTCCTTTCGGGGAACTAGAAAGAGTCTTGAGTAAAATCCTTGTCCCTGCTCCTGTGTAGGAACCTGTTAAATGGCTCTCATGTCCACTAGAGCTGTAATTTGTTTTTGAGCCTCTGCCCATTGATTTGGTGGCAGGTTTGGCATTCTTTTTATCCTTGGTAAAGTGTGAAAGTGGAATCTGTATCCTTGAGATACAATATTTAGGATCAGTTTGTCTTTTGTGATGATGCGCCAGTTGTCTGCAAAAAGTGTTAGCTTTCCTCCCAAGGGAGCTGCCAAGAGGGATTTGCTTGGCAGTCCGAGGGGTAAGTCATTGTGTTTGTCTTCTGGTAGTTTGAGACCTGTCTTCTCCTCCTTTCTGGGTTGTGGCACCCCATTGTCGAGGCTTGTAAGAGCCTTGTGACTGACCTCTGCCCCTTGGGCGTCTGTATTTGCCCCTCTGTGGTCTGTCAGAAGCTGGAAAGGACCACTTTCTGGTTGGCCAATTTCTGCTGAAACGAGGGGGGTGAACCTGTAAAAAATCCTTGACCGTCTGCATAGATTTTGCCTTATCCTCCATTTTCTTTAAAACCTCTTTTGCTTTTACACCAAATAAAACATCCTGCTGTAAAGGTGCATCCAATAACTTTGCTTTTATCAGGTAAAGTTTGTTCTTTTAACCAAGCATGCCTATGTACGACAGACCCTGTGTCACTGCTGCTCTAAAGAAGCTTCCAGTGAATCAAATCCACATTGCAAAGTATGTTTTCCCACTTGTTCAGCTGCATGCAACAAATCTTGCATTTCATTGTAATCAGGCTGCTCTGTGTGTGTGATCATTTTTTGTTTTTATTAAAACATCAAATATTGTTGATATTTCAGCATGTGAAACTGGCAATTTAAGGCCCTCATAGCTAGAGTAGCTGAGGTATATATTTTCTTTCCCCATCTATCTAGTGCTCTAGAATCCTTTTCAGAGGGTACAGGATTTTTAGCAATAGAGGCCTTAACCCCTTTTGGACCCTGGGAAATGGTTTCTGGGTCAGCAACAGGGCTTTTATATAGGAATTTGTGCGAGTCAGGGACTCTGTAGTATCTGTCTGGTTTGGCTGGTGCAGGAGGTAGTGAATCTGGGTTAAGGCTAGATTCTGAATAAACATCATCCACAATGTCTAACACTGGTGGAATAGCAAGTGGTCTGTGCTGGTGTAGTAAAAGGAACTCTCTGACCCTTTTCTTAGAATCAGAGTAATCCTGGCCTTCCCAGTGGAAATGTTCCCTCATGGCATGTAAAGTTTCCCCAAAAGAGTAGTCTTCTGGGGGAGATGGTGAAGGAATAGACTCTTCAGCATCAGAGTCTTCATAAGGGGGAAAAGGGTACTCCTGTTCCTCAGAAGAATCTGAGGAAATTGAAACCTGGTCAGAGGAAGCGTAGTCCTCCTCCTGTCGAGGCCTTTTATCAGGAGGGGGATGGGAACCCCTGATTAGGGTAATTAAGTCTTCAGCCATCTTAAGCATCTGTTTCTTAGGCATGGGGCCTTGTACTGGAGACTGCTGCACAGTCTTCTTTGCTTTTAAAGAAGTTTTCCGCTTTGCATAGGATTTAATAGTGAGTGTAGTCGGTCTGAAGACACCTTCTGCAACTGAAGGCGTTTCAACTGCACCGGAATATCCTTCAGCCATGGAGTCGGAAGGGCCTAAAGATAAAGGTTGTGGAGGCCTAGCAATCTCCTCTTGGGAATTGGATGCCGCCTGGGGTTCTGAATCAGCGGTCGTCAGGGGCTGCGTAGGCGCCTCACTGAATACCGGAGAACCAGCGACTGGTCTAGCAGAGGCCTCGGAGTCTGGTTTGGGTCTCGGCAGCCTGTCCTTATCTTTGCATTTTTTGAGCATTCCGGTTGTCGCTTGCACCGACGGCATGGTATAATTAAATTTCCTACCAAAATAATGTCGGGCGAAATCAAACCGACGTTTTATAGTTCGTTTGTTAAACCTAGCACAAAACCGACAACCTGTGATGCGTGGTCTGGGCCTAGGCAAGGAATACAATAAGAATGAAAGTCCTTATGAGGTATTTGCTTCTCACAAGAAATGCAATTGTTAACTTTTTCTGACATCGGACTGAGGCAAGAAAAGGTTCCCCAATGAGGTACTTAGCTTTATTGAAGACTTCGGTCTGAAATTCGATTTGAAAATCTCAGGAGTCGGCCGACCGGCACTTGCGAACAACTTCTGCTTTGGGCAGCAAGAAAGACTGGATAAAATGGTGTCAGATGCCTCATATACCCATGGCGCACTGACGTCAGGGAAGAAGCAACAGCAACCGACGCCGGACCAAGACTTTGGAACTCTGGCAGACTGCGGGACCACCTGACAGCAGGATAACCCTGGTGTGATGACGGCAGCAGTCTAACATGATGAACATCCAATGTTTCTTGATGCAAGCCAACAAAACTGAGGTAAGTACGTGATTTGCTCTGACCAAAAATAGACTTATTTATATAGCTGTTTTTTATCATGTTAGTATAAAAGCAATAACAGCCTTTTTAGGGGCGCAAACTATCAATGTACTCTGTAAATCAAATAATAAGTCCAACAGCAGTGTTTGAAACATGAGATGCTATACAGCAGCAAGAAGCCTCACAGTGACATGGGTTGCACAGTAAATGCAAATACAAAATATTGTGAAAAAAATGCACCAAAAACTACATTCTCTCTACAGAGCCAAACCTTGCCTCTCGGACTCTATGAAAACACATTGCCTCTTCTTTCCTCTCATCTACTCTGACATATTCTGCACCCATACTTAACATCCAAGTGACCTTACTACAAAACAGCGTGATTCACTGCCAAACTTCCAAATAGAACTCACCACTGTGCCACCCTAAGGGAATTAGAGTTACTGGAATTCCCACATTAATTATCCAAACCCAACAATTCTGCTGAGAAATCACAACTCTCCCACCACCTTGCTAAAGCCTGGAACTCCATCCCACTAGAATACAAGAATGACCCTCCCTAAAATCATTTAAAACTCAAATAAAGTCATACCTACACAGTTGCTAACTCTGCGCATGTGGCATTGCTGAATAATCTTCAAATCTTTAATGTCACCACATTCTTATGTAACTGCCCATAATACAGCTACTGCTTCACAATTCTCTATCTGGCTATCATCTATCCCTCTCCACTACTATCTCTACCTCCATTTTACGTGGACTTCCTCAGTACTCCTTCATAATTTGTAACGATCTTCATCTTATAATTACTTTACTCTCTCCTACTCCGTATCTATTTACAGCTGATCCGATTTGAAAATAACTAGACTCTTATTAGCTTGATATTAACTAATATGTTTTTTAACTGTCATATTTTCATTAACTGTCATATCATGTATGTTCATTTACTACTGTATGTACAGTTACTATTCTATATATGTACATTTACTTTTGATCAACTGTCATATCATTACAATTATATGTATTTATGTGTGTGTATATACATTTATTATGTAAATCTTGTATAACTGCCTTCTACCGATTCTGTAAAATGGAGCATTTCTCCCTGGGTTTCCGGTGAAAATAGGACCTGTGCCCAGACAGACTTTCCCAGTAATCAAAAGCAATAAATAAAATAAATATTTATCCCCATCCCAGGCTATACATAATGTCACAAAAAAGAAGTTATGTACTCACCATAATGTTCTGAGTAGTTATACTTCATTTATCTGCAACCTGTGGGTGTACGGATCCGTATCGGATCTGAGCAGGCAACTTTTTTTCTAGTATCTGCTCCAAGCTCCGAGCTCCTCCCCTTACCCACAATGCCCTACCACCTCCTATCTTCCCTCAGATTGAGTTTGCTGCAACTAAAAACATAAGCAACTCAGCCCAATGAACCAAACCTGAAAAGACAGGACAAGGTCCGGGGGACGGAGGGAGGGAATGTTGCAGAAAAATGAAGTATAACTACTCAGATGGAACTTCTTTATCCGAAGTAGTTAACTTCATTTTATCTGCAATCTGTGGGACAGAGTCCCCAGCTACTCCAATCCTGGGAGGCCCTTATGGAAGGATATTCCTGAGCACCGCAGAGCCTAAGGATGCTCTACCCCTAGAAATCAGATCTAATTTGTAATGGGAAATGAAGGTATGTGAATTGGCCCAGGTCGCTGCTGCACAAATGTCGTCCAAAGGCACCCTAGGCCAAAAGGCAGCAGAAGTCGCTATGGACCTGATAGAGTGAGCCTTAACAATACCAGAAGGAGATAAACCTTTTGCTTTGTAGGCATGTGAAATACAAAGAGTGATCCATCTGGCCAAAGAAACTTTAGAAAAAGCTTTTCCCATAAATGCTTTAGAAAAGGAAACAAACAATTGGTCAGTCTTGCGGAAAGACTTCGTTCTATGAAGATAAAAATGAAGCTGTCTATGAACATCTAACAAATGAAGTTTGTATTCACCTTTATTTTGGAAGTTAAGGAAGAAAACGGGCAGATTAATGGACTGGTTTACGTTTGCTTCAGATGCCACTTTGGGTAAGAAGGAAGGATTAGTAGAGAGAGAGAGACCCTATCCTTGTGGAAGACCAAATACGGAGGCACGGCAGACAGAGCTTGAAGCTCAGAAACCCTCCTAGCAGATGTAAAAGCGACTAGGAGAGCGGTCTTCCAGGACAAAAATTTCAAATCCATCGAAGCTGCAGGTTCGAAAGGAGGAGCCACCAATGCCTGTAAAATAAAGGTAAGGTCCCAAGGAAGCACTGAATCTTTGACAGGTGAACGTAACAGAAAAGTACCTTTAAGAAAGGCCTTACACAGCCTAGAGGAGGTTAAGGCAATGTTGTCTTCACCAACGTGAAAATTGGAAATGGCTGCCAATTGTACTTTCACTAGCTCCTTGCTGAAAAATGCCAGAAAGGGAAATCCAACACCACTGGAACAGGGGCTGTAAAGGGATCTAGTTTTCTCTGTGAGGCCCAAATGAAAAAGCGCTTCCATTTACTGTGATAAAGTTTCCTAGTGGAGTCTTTAAGAGAAGCCACCAGAATGGATTTTACCGGGGATGAAAATTGGGAGTCCTGGCAATCAACGGAACTGGAGCAACCAGGCTGTCAGCTTCAGGCTGCCCAGATCGGGCAGACAGCCCCCGACAGATGGGAGATTAGATCTGGGTAGGGATCCAGAACCCACGGGGGAGCTAAGAGATAAGACCAAAGGAATGGGAACCAAACCTGACGAGGCCATAATGGGACAATGAGGATCACTTCGCACCGCAGTCTGCAAGCTTTCTGAAGAAACTTCGGAATGAGTGGCAATGGTGGATAAGCATACAGAAGCTTGGGGGGGGGGGGCAAGCATGGACTAGAGCATCTCTGGGGACTTCCCCTGGTGAGGGAATCAGAGATAAGAACTCGCTGCACTTTGTGTTGGAAGGAGATGCAAAGAGATCGCAGCAAGGCTGACCCCATGCAAGGAAGCTCTCCCCCACTACTGACTATTTCGGAGACCACTTGTACGACATCAGAATAGCCCGACTCAATCTGTCCACTAAAATGTTGGAGCACCCCGGGATGTGCGTTGCTATCAGAAACCGACTGGTGGAGATCGCCCATTCTCACACTCTCATAGCCTCGCGACATAGGGGGTAGGATCTGGTTCCCTCCTGCTTGTTGATATACCAGAAAAACAAATCTCAAACGGCTGCAGGTACACTGAGGTGCCAAAACTGCAACAATAAGAATAGAATGCAGAGAGTAGCAGGACACTAAACATTGGAACACAGCCTTCCACTTCCGGTTTTCGCGCTAATAATTTGAATGCAAACATGGCAGCTACAGCTACACATATAAAGGAAAGTGTTAGCACTAGTACTTCTGCCCCCAAGATTGCATCGTCTGTTCCAGCTGTCTATGGAGACACATCTACATCAAATACAGAGTAGAAACCGCAGAACGAAGAGCAAAGAAACGCTAACAACGCAGGTAAGAGTCCTATAAACAGTGAACAAGTTAACGCTAAAGATATTAGCGGTTTTTTAGACAATCCGAAAGTGGGAGAGTTTACTCTGAAGACAGCTCTTCCATTCAGAGGTCGGGTCAAAAGCAACCCACCCATGGTGAACACAACAAGGGAACACCATGTGGACAGAACTGTGCATTTTTCGAAAAAAAGGAGAATGTGAATAATCTTATTGTGAACATTTCCTCCTTTCCACTAACCAATGAACAGTGTGACTTATTGAACAAAGGTATATCCTTTATCCCTGCCAGAAAGGCAGATTTAACAGAAATGATAACAGATCTAAAATTACTAGGTAGAAATTTAAGTTTAAAGTGTATTTTTCCTAACAATAATGATGTAAACGTTAATGTATATAAAAAACCTAGTACCTATATACCTCCTACTCCTCCAGGTATACAAAGATTTGTGGACATTTATGAGCATGCCTTTAAAGAAATGTATACCACTGATTTTAATGGTTGCACCTTTTATAACCTTACTGCACCAGAATACAGGGCTTTGAATGAACTACAAAATCTGAATTCCCATGTTATAAAGCAGGCTGATAAAGGTGGTAAAATTGTTTTAATGGATAAAGATCTGTATATTAGTCAGATGAATGCCTTGTTATTAGATAACCGTATCTACCAGATATTAACTAAAGCAGCTGTAACTGCCATTATTGACAAGGTGTCTTTTTTAGTATTTGATCTATTGATTACGGGATTAATTGATGAACCTTTGTTTAATTATTTTTTGGTACAGAAACCTTTAATTCCTAGAATATATGGCCTACCCAAAATCCATAAACACATTACTGCCCCTCCTATGCATCCCATTGTATAAGGAGCAGGTTGGTGTACCGAGCCCTTATTGATTTATGTAGAGGGTATTTTACATGAGTTCTTAAACAGCTGTCATACTATTCTTAGAGATATAAACATATTTTTACAGCATCTACATGATAGAATGGAAACTATTAATGATGAAGTATTTGTATTCCTTACTATGGATATTGAATCCCTTTTTACGAGCATTCCGAATGCATGGGGAATTGATAAAGTAAGAGAGTTCCTTAACACAGATAGGAAGCTTATACCAAATAAGATTTTGTTAGTCTGTAGCCTACTAGAGATTATACTTGAAAATAATGTTGTTACTTTCCAAGATGAGTTCTTTCTACAGATGAATGGCGTAGCAATGGGCATGTCATGTGCCAACAACTACGCCAATCCATCATTAGTAAGATGGGAAGAAGAGTATGTTTTATCGATCTTGAATCCCTATTATGATTGTATCCTTTGGTATGTACGTTTCGTGGATGATGTTTTTATTTTGTGGAGAGGACATGGTTCCAATATCAGTAATTTTGTAGATTATTTACATAGTACAACAGATTTTTTTAAATTTTCTTTTACATCTTCTGACACCTCCATTGACTTTCTAGATGTAAGTGTAACTAAAACTAATTTAAAACAGATGAAAACTAGTATTTACTACAAACCTACTAGGACCAATGCCTGTCTTCATAAATCTAGCATGCACCCGAGACACATTTCTAGAAATGTTCTTAAAGGACAAGTTTTTAGAACTTTACGCCTACATAACAATGATGAAGAGGCTGCAGGGGCACTGGATAAATTACACAGTGAATTTGAGCAAAGAGGCTACTCAAGTTCAGAAATCACGAATGTGATAACAGAGGCATGGAAAATTAGATCAACAAGATGTAAGCCTTACATGAGCTCTCAAGAAACTGATATGAGAACGTCTGGCAATAGAGACATTGATAGGAATAAGTTTAGAGTAGTTTTTCGATTTGCAAGTGATATCAATAAGTATACAGATATCATTAAGAAGAATTGGCACTTATTACAGGAAATACCAGACCTTGTCCCCATGATTGGTGACACACCAAGTTTGTTTCAAGAACAACGTGTCATTAAAGCAACATCTTTGTAATAAAGAACATCAACCATATAGAAAAAATCTCTCCAACAGACAAGGCACTTTTCCATGCAGGAATTGTGCAGCCTGTCAGTACATCTATATTAAAAATGAGTATATTCATCCGATGAACCATTTTAGGTTATATACTAAGAAATACTATGATTGTAAGAGTACAGATGTTATTTATTTTAGTTTTTGTCAAGCATGTCATGCCTATTATGTAGGAAAAACAAACAGAACTTTCAAAGATAGAATATTAGAACATGCAAGGGATATACGAAATTTGAAACAGTCTAATGCCCTAGCAAATCATATTTTGAATACAAACAGTACTCACTGCTTCAAATTTTTGGTTTTACAACAAGTATTAAGGACAATTAGAGGTGGGGACATAAAAAACTATACGGAAGAGCTAGAACAGAAATGGATTATCAAGCTGAATGCAGATAGATATCCGGGCTTAAATGGCTGTACTTCACTAGTCCCTTGCCTTAAAGCAAGACGTCTTAAACATTAATTTCTAGGTTTTAATGTGGTACTATGGTTCATCAAGCTCTTGCATTTACTTATATATATATTTAAGATTTTATATAGGATATTTTTATATTATATACATTTTTTATACTTTTACATATATTATGGTCAACAATGATGGTTTTCATAGAGAGACATGTATTTTAAGGTTGGTTTTAAATACATAGTTTGCATAAGCTTGTACTAATAGTGTCTAATTGTTAAATTATTTTGACTGTATTGCTTTAAATGGTTGAAACCACACGGATTGCTTAAGTATTTAACCAAGCATGGTTTGCATTAACATTGTCTGATGAAGCAACACTGAGTTGTGAAAGCGCTCACCTACTGTTCTTTTTCTAAATAAAGTTACTGTGGATAGTTTTCAGTGTGTAACTTTGGTGCCTCATTCTATTCTTACTGTTGATATACCAGACAACTGACATGTTGAATTGCAATCAATCCGAGAGGAAGGACAGTGTGAAAGACTTCCAACGCTAAAAGCACTGCCCTCATCTCTAGAACATTTATGTGCAAGTTGGTCTCTGACTGGGACCATGTGCCTTGGACTGTCCTTCCCAGTGTCCCCCCAACCCGAATTGGGAGGCATCCGTGATCACTGTGGCTTGGACTGGAGAGGACGTGAAGGGCCGTCCTTCTGATATCTCCGGTGAACTTAACCACCAAAGAAGAGATGTCCTGCAGACGTGACTGATCTTGATCGGAAAATCCATGGGCAGGTCTAGCCAAGGCCATTGAACAGCCAGAGTCCATTGAAGAACCCGCATGTGAAGGTGCGCACAAGGGAGAATCAATATGGCGGCAGCCATGGAGCCCAGAGAACCTCGCTTGCCTTTGGAGACTTGGAGTTCGCTATCTGAGCTATGTGGCACCTGGGGTGTAAGATCCTGTCTGGAGTTAAGAATACCTTCATCTGCAAAGTGTCTAGCCGTGCCCCAATGAAGTCTAGAACTTGTACTGGTTGCAAATGGGATTTCTGAACATTGACTGTAATTCCCAGTAGATCTGCCAACCGAATGAAGTAATCTCAGGCCAAGCACAGGTGATGTTTTTGGGTGCAGCGAAGAGCCAGTCATTCAGGTATGGAAACATTTGAATACCCTGAAGCCTCAGGTGAGCCGCTACAACTGCCATTACCTTGGTGACCACCCTGGGGGCTGTGGTGAGACCAAAGGGTAGGGCTCTGAAATGAAAATGACTGGCTCCCAGCCGGAAGCACAGAAACCTCCTGGAGCTTCCATGTATTTTGATGTGGTAGTAAGCATCCTGGAGGTCTAACGAGCACATCTAGTCGCACTCACTGAGATAAGGTAGAATGGACTGTAGGGTGACCATCTGGAATTTCTGTTTGGCTACAGACAGGTTTAATGTTGACAGGTCTATAAAGGGCCTGAGGTCCCCCGTCTATTTTGGCACCAAAAAGAACCTTGAGTAGACGCCTGATCCGGACTGACCGGGGGAGACCTGTTCGATGGCTCGTTTGAAAAGCAGCTTTGAAATCTCTACAGCTACGGCCTCACTGTGAGTGGGTAGAACATCCAGGAGGTGTTTTGGAATATTTGCAGGGGCAACAAATGAGATAGTGTAACCTCTGGATATTATCTGTAACACCCAGCGATCTGTCGTAAAGGACTCCCATGCCGCTGGGTGTAAGGACAATCTTCCCCTGACTGCCTCCAGATTAGGAAAGTCGGGCAACCTCTCAGGGCTGCGGAAAGTCGGGCAACCCCTCAGGGCTGCTGACTGGGTCTATCAGAAAAAGGTTACCTACACCCAAAATTCCTGGGACCCCCCTCTACCTCTGGGTCAGCGTCGATCCTGTCCCCCTCTACCTCTGGGGGAATAGTTGTCCTGAGAATCCCAGGAAAACTGAGATTTTCGGAACCACATCTTCTGCCCTCTTTGATTCCTACAGAAGGACCGCTGAGGGTTAGAGAAGCGGATCCCGATGGCAGACAAAGTCTTCCCGTCCTTTTCGCTATGGACAAGTGTGTCACATACCGTCTTCCCAAAAAGGGAAGAACCGTCGTAGGGAGCGTTGATAAACGAAGCCTTGAAAGGGCCCGCGAACTGACACAACCTGAGCCAGGTATGACACCTCATGGCTATGCCTGTCCCAGCTGCCCTAGCTGCTCCTTCTGTGGCATGGGAAAGGAGTCGCATCATGTTTGAGACTGACTTCAGAGTACACATTTTCACACAGAACAACTGTCTGTCCTGTGGCGATAAAGACTCTGGGTGCGACTCAGCGAATACCGAAGCAAGGTCTCGGTAAAGCCGGATCACATGTGCCAAATAATTCAGTGCACAGATTGAAAAGGTCGCCGAGGAATAGACGCGCTTCCAAAACCTATCCACTGACCTGGACTCCTTGTCTGGAGGGTGGACTGAGGAACTCTCCTGTGCTAGCTCCTTCTTTGTGGCCACTGCAACCAACATAGTGTCAACTGGGGCTCCTTTTGACCAAGGTTTTGTCAGGGCATTTGGGGATGGGCTCTACGGTGTCAGGCCCTTTCCATGCCCGTGTGGTGATGAGGTCCACCAAGGGGTTCGCTGGCGGACACACCCAGGAAGCAGATGGGCCCGTGCCAAAGGACTCCAGGAACACTGACTCATCCCCAGAAGGTTTTGGGGCTGACCAACCTCCCCTCTGTTGGAGGATCTTCATGATTTCTCCAAAGGAGACGTCTTCAGAAGGTGACCTGGGGGAACCTTCTCCTTCATCTAAGTTAGTGTCCATAGTGAGGGACTCGGGGGAGTCCAAATGCCTCCTTTTGCACTTGCACTTATGGTGACCCTCTTCAGTGGGACTCTCAGAAGGGGATTCATGAGCCGCAGGAGTTTCCTCAGGGAAATTAACCTGGGGATCCTCTGGCACGGGCTGTCCCTGAGACAGGATGAAGGGAGTCGTCGCCAAATCCAGGGGGGCCTGGATGGTATCCGAGGGGATGGGCTGGGGTCTTAATCCCTGGGAGAGAACCCTCTCCACCACTTCGAAGGCCGAGGGAGAGCGGACCACCTTAGCACCCAGTAAGGAAGACGCCCTCCCTGGATCCGAAGCGGGGACCAGAGCCAAAGCCACAGTAGCCTGAGGTCTGAGGGAACGGGTCGGATCCGAAAAGGTCGGAGCCGAAGAATCCATTCCCTCAAGTCCGACTCCCTGCCCGTGGCTCAGAGAGTCTCTCTGATCAGAACAAGTCAGATCCGAGGAACTCAAGGTAACAGCCGGAGTCGAGGTTGGAGGAACCATCGGCGCCGAGCTACCAGCTCCGAAAATCCTCGGATCCAAGAGCCCCGAAGCCAAAGCACGGATCGGGGAAAGAGAGATGGAAGGCATGGAGGTCCACCCTCCAGAGGGAGAGGGGCCTGGCAAGACTACAATCTGTATTTGGGTCTGAACGAATCTCCGCATCATCTTGTCGTCCATGTCCAATAAACTCCGAGTCGACCTCGAAGAGGTCACCGACTTGGATCTGGCTGGTCTGCACAATGGGGAGGAAGGCCTTGGGTTCGAATGTTCCAACGACTCCGGTGAGAAACTAGGAGACCGGAGCCATAGAGAAACAGGCCTCATGGCCTTAGAAGGGGGACTAACAAAGAGCTCCCTTTCTGGGGATCTCTTGCGATGTCTGTCCTTTCTCTTCTCCCTATCCTCTCTGCGCCTTTCTCTGTCTTTTTCCTTGTCAGCCACGCTGACTGTAGATTTGTCTTTATTAGACCCATCACCAGAAGAAGAAGAGGGAGGTTGAACACTAGAAACCAAGGCCGTGGCAGATTGCAACATGGCAGTGGGGAGAAGGCCTTTGGCTACTAACTTGGCCTTCTGATCCCTAAGGACCTCTGGATTGAACCCGGTGCAGACAGCACACTGAGTGGACAAATGTGCCACTCCCAAGCAAATCACACACAGAGTGTGACCATCAGCCAGGGAGAGCTTATGGCCACACTCTACATTTCTTGAAAACAGGTTTTGGCCGATCAGCCATGGTCCTGCACGCAAAAGGAAAAATACTACCTACCAGAAAAAAACACACAGAAACACAGGTAGGGGAAGGGCAGGCCTAACTACTCTACCAAGTTAGCAAAACTTTTTTTTTTTTTTTAAACCGACGAACAAGCAATACACTAAACAAGGGAAGGAAGGGAAAAAATCACTCAGACACACACTAGATTTAAGTAATAATACCACTTATGATCCCTGAGCTCAGAGCAAAGGAGACCAGGATGCACACTACTGGCACAGCAAACGAGATCTGAGGGAAGATAGGAGATGGTAGGGCATTATGGGTAAGGAGAGGAGCTCAAAGCTTGGAGCAGATGCTAGAAAAAAAGTTGCCAACTCAGATCTGATACGGATCCATATACCCACAGGTTGCAGATAAAATTAAGTTAACTACTTCAGATTAACAGGTTTAATGCTGTGTAAATCTCCTCTAGCCATATCAAGGAATGCCTTAATGTGATTATACAATGGACTCTCAATTAAAATTCATTTAGTTTAATACAACTATTTCTCATCTTGGGGACTGCTGTACATACTGCCATCATGTGTTAAAATGATGAACAGATCATGTGGTCTGACTAGCAGTACAGAGGATTAACTCCAGCTACAGTGTTGACTATACTGTTTACTGCTTCATTCCTGCACTTCTAGTTGTGTGAGCTGCCTTGTCTCATGTCAAGTCTAAAAGTAAGGTTTGAAAGGCAAACAAGACACACCCACAGCACTTTTGTTAAAATGTAACTTAACTGAGGTGCTACATTTGTTGTTACTAAGTGCCAAAACTAAGCAGTTTAGAAAAGGGAACCGGATTTTTTTTTTCAATAATAAATCTATAGAGTACATAAGACAAAAAGGCTATGCTGCATGTTCATTAGAAATTATTTTTCATACGCTTACATTTTCTTCGACTATGAACTCCATGTAATTGCTGTCCAACTTGCTAGCATTAAGGAATGTAACACTTCATTGACTGCCAGCTGGTTTTAATGAATTCATAGGTTGGTACTACGCTATTGGCCCTAGGGCCTATACAAGTTTAGCCATAACAAGTCCCTGGCTATTTCTTCCCACACTATTTACTTCCCTGGATCCCTGTCTAGCAGGGCGACTGACGTGATCCCTGGGGTGAATTTACTTTCTCCCATCCAATCATCAAGGTTCCCTTTGAAGAGGGCCAAAGTGGTGCTCTGCTTGACATGTATGGGCAGTCTATTCCAGAGTCTGGGGAGTCTCTGGGTCAGGAACCTATCCCTCCAGCATGTTTTGTTTATTGTGATGACAAGGTTTAGATCCCTGGAGCGTGTGTCTTTGAGGGACTGGGATTTCTTTAAGTGTAGCATGTCCAACAGCTCTGGGTTTGACATGGCCTGTAGACGATATGCGACAGAGTATAGCTGGAGTTTTTTAAGGTGGTCAGCATAGGGCATCTGCTTTAGGCCTGTGATTCTTTTAGTGAGGTATTTCTGCAGCCTTTCCATTTGTTGCAGATGTCTTGACAGGTACATACCAAATGGGGCACTGTATTCTATAATGGGTCTAATGAGGGATGAGTACAGTGGGATGATGACCTCCTTTTTTCTGGATGAAAAGCCCTTAGTGATGAGGTTGCCACACAGAAGGATTTCCTGACTGTTGTGGCGATGTGGTTATTGAAGGTGAGACCACTGTCCACCTGTGTCCCTAAGTCTCTTATCACACTTTCGGTGTTTAGTGTACTGCCACCTATGTGGTAATTCACGGGTACATGATTTTTCCCAAAGGGGATAACTACACATTTCTTGCCATTATACTTGAGCCCATGGCTCTGGCAACAAGCATCTGTTTCTGTAAGGCCCTTTTGTAGAGTATCGACATCATTTGGGGATTCAATAATGGCTCCCAGTTTGCAGTCATCTGCGAACTTTGTTAGCCAGAGTCCCTTAGTGTTGGCCTGTACTTCAGAGAATTAGACACCAAACAAGAGAGGTCCCAGGACTGAACCCTGAGGTACTCCACTTGTCACTTGTCTGGAGCTGGACTTGGAGTCAGCTACTTTTACAGTGTGGGTTCTGTCAGTAAGCCAGTTGGCAACCCAACGAGTGGCATAGGGATTAATGCCCAACTTAGTAAGTTTATCTATGATTCCAAAGTGGGAGATGGTGTCAAAGGCCTTGGCAAGGTCCAGATAGGCTGTGTGGACTGCCTTACCCTCGTCCACGGCTCTGGAGACTGATTCAAAGAAGTCAATCAGGTTCAGGAGACAAGATTGGCCCTTCACGAACCCAAAAGTACAGTTTTGTACCTACCATAAATGTAGATGTTCGAGTGCTAATACAGCTGCAGTAATCACAGATGGGTTTTCAGCCGTCAGGCGGTCCCTCGGTCGGCCGAATTCCAAAGTCTTGGTCCGGCGTCGGTTGTCGTCGCTTACTCTTCTGACGTCAGTAAGGCCAGAGTATATAAGACACAGCCGATGCCATGTTCTTCAGCCTTTCTTGCCCCAGATGTCAGGTGCCCCCAAAAGGAAGGCAATACATAAATAAGGCTTATCTACATATGCAAGCAATGCAATGTAATGCAAAATCAGTGTAAGCAAGCAAATAAAATATAGCAGGATAACCCAGTCAGGTGGTATGAAGAGGTTGTTAGGCCCCATGCCTTTACCAAGTGGGGAAGGAGGGAGGGAAACCTGTACTGCAGCTGTATTAGCACTACATCTACATTTATGGTAGGTACAAAACTACTATGTTCATCGTGCACACAGCTGCAGTAATCACAGATGGGTAGAGTCCCAAAGCTATGCATAGGGTGGTAGGTACTATGAGGAACTGGGTTGAGCCAGAATGCCCTGCAAAACAGCAGTGGCAAAGCCTGCTCTTGTTCTGGAATATAAGGGTAGGTGGTAGTGTTTTGTGAAGGTATGTACAGAACTCCAAGTGGCTGCCTCCAAAATATCCTTAGTAGGAACGCCTCTGAGGAAGGCTGTAGAGGTGGCTGTGGCCCTGGTGGAGTGAGATCTGATACCAGTAGGGACAGATTTCCCATGATAGGAATAACAAAACCATATGCAGTGGCCAATCCACTTGGAAATGGTCTGTTTGGTAACTGGTTTCCCTTGAGCCCCTACGGCATAGGACACAAAAAGTTGTTCTGATTTCCTGAAGGACTTTGTTCTGTCCAAATAATAACGTAGCTGCCTATGGATGCCTAAAGTGTGAAGCAGCCTCTCCCCTTTGTTTTGAGGGTTAGGATAAAAGGTAGGTAGGTGTATGGCTTGATTTAAGGCTACCCTGGATACCACTTTTGGCATAAAAGATGGGTTGGTACGAAGGGAAACCCTGTCCTGATGGAAGATGAGGAAGGGCTGCACCGCCATGAGGGCCTGTAGTTCAGAAACCCTACGAGCTGAAGTGATGGCCAGAAGGAAAGCTGTTTTCCAGGACAAATGTTGCAGATCTGTTGAGGCAGCAGGTTCAAAGGGAGGCAATGTTGATTTTTCTAGTATGTAATTAAGGTCCCAGGCTGGTATTGGTTGCTTCCTTAGAGGTCTTATATTCTTAGCCCCTCTGAGGAACTGTCGTAAGAGTGGGTGAGAAAATAAAGGAGGATCCGTGTTGAATTCTGCAGAAATGGCTGAGGCATGTATTTTTATGGAAGAAAATGAAAGTCCACTGTTCAGCAGTTCAGCTAGGTACTGTAAAACCTGAGGCAAGTTCAATTTTCTAGGGTCCTGGCCTCTTTTCTCATTCCAACAGCAAAACCGCTTCCATTTTGTGGAGTAAGCTTTTCTAGTAGATGGTCTTCTGTCCTCCAAAATGACATCCTGCACCTCCTTAGAGAGTAGGGACTGTTGTGGTGTCAAGGAATTTTCCATGCAGCGAGGTTGAGTGTTTTCAGCTGACTGTGAAGAGTTTTGTAGCTGTTCTGAGTCAGTAGGAGAGGCATTAGAGGCAGGGACCAGGGAGGAGTATGTGTTAGGCTCCTCAGGAGTGGATACCAGTGTTGCCTTGGCCAATCTGGAGCAATCAGTATCATCCTCGGTTTGTCTGTTCTTGCTTTCAGAAGCACCTTGGGCAGAAGGGGCAGAGGTGGGAATGCATAAACTGTCCATGCTGTCCAACTGAATGAAAGGGCGTCCACTTTCCAGGCCTTTGGATGAAAGGTCCTTGAACAAAACTTTTTCAGTTGATGGTTCCTGTGGGAGGCAAAAGATCTATGTCTGGCCTCCCCCACGCTTGGATTATCTCTGTAAACACCTGAGGATGTAACTTCCATTCGTGTGGATCTGCCATATTTCTGCTTAGAGTGTCTGCCAGTGTGTTTTCCAGTCCTGGCAAGTACTGTGCTTGAAGTTCGATTTGTCTTTCCAGAGCCAAGTTCCAAAGAGTCATGGCTAGTCTGCACAAGGGGTATGAATGTGTTCCTCCTTGTTTGTTTATGTACCACATTACTGTGGTGTTGTCTGTTCTTATCTGTAATTGTCCTGGATGCAGGAAGTCCTTGAAAGCTGTAATTGCGTTTATTTATTTATTTATTTATTTTACATTTGTTGACCGGGAGAATCCGACTGGATATATGTCCATTTTCAGCGGAGGCCCGGGGAGAAAAGCTCCACATTTAGAGTAAATTACAAACAGGATAAAATAGATACATATTAATACATTATTGTAATAACCAACAAAGTTAGAGGATAAGGGCATATCATATATGTAATTAATAATAAAAAAAATGTTTTTTGCTGGATAGCAGTCATAGACAAGACATAATTGTGAAACAGATAGACACAGACAAAAGTGTAATTTTACTTATACTAGATAGTCAAGTTTTCAAAGTAGTGAGAATATTGTTAGGTAGAGTGGAGAAGATTGAAAGAATCATTAAGGGGGTAAGAGAGAAGATCAGGAGAGTACAACAGAAGGAGATTGCTTGATAGATGAGAAAAAGAAGTAGGCTAATAGGAAGAAGTTAATCTGGATATGAGCATTGGCAAAGCCAGTGAGACTGGAAATGGTTGGTAAGACTTTTTTTGAAGTGGGGTAGGGAGGTAATGGTGGTAATAATGGGTGGAAGGGAGTTCCATATCTTACCAATGGAATTGGCAAATAGAGCATCTCCTCCAGAGTTACAGGATTTGACTGTTTGAGTGACTGTCCTACACGAGGACCGAAGGCTGTTTAGATTGGTGTATGGTATGATTAAATTCTCCAGTGCTGGGGACTTTTCAGGGTGTTTGAGTATTTTGAATGCCTCAATGAGTTGGTTTAGTTGGAGAAGGTTTGGGAGTTCTAACCAGTCGAGGTATTTTAGGTTAATACAATGATGAGTTCTGTATGGTTTACCAGTTGCAAATCTGGCTATGTGATTGTAGGAGTGTGATAGTTTATTTAGGTCTGATTTATTAAGGTTGGTAAACAATGGAGAGGCGTATAGAAGGGTAGAGAGTAAATGCGAGCGAGCAAGGGTTACTTTTGCAATTGGTGTTAGAAAGGATTTGATTCTATATAGTGACCCCAGTTTCTTGTTAACGGTCTTAATGGTTTGATTAATGTGGATGTCGAATTTGAGTTTATTATCAATGGTCACTCCTAATAGTTTCGTGTGGGAGTCTGGGGAGATAATTGTCCCATTATTGGATTGTATGGTAAAGGAAGTGTTAGGGAGTTTTTGGGTTGGATGGAAGAGTAATAATGTGGTTTTCTTTGGATTCAGAATTAGCTGCCGTCCAGATAGCCACTTTTCTATTGCTGTAAAACAGCTTTGGGTTTTAGATAGAAGTTTGTCAAGGGATTTGTCAGAACATATTAATGTCTAATCATCGGCATATTGAATACAGGTGGCCTCAGGGATGACTTTATGGAGGTCATTAATAAAGACTGAAAAGAGAAGTGGACCCATTATGGACCCCTGAGGAACTCCAATGGTGTTTGGAAGGAGGTTGGAGAGCTTATTTTGCCAAAGTACTGCTTGCTTCCTACCAGAGAGATAGGCCTGAAACCAATCTAGTGTTAGGTTATCCAGGTGGAGATTTCTTAGGGTATCATGGAGTAGTCGGTGGTTAACCATGTCAAAGGCCTTTGATAGGTCCAGAAAGAGTGCTGAAGATATATTTTTGTTATTCCGGTTATGGTTTATTATATCAGTAAAAGAGAGGAGGGCCGTAGTAGTGCTGTGATTGGGTCTAAAGCCATGTTGAGAGTTGGTGAGGAGATTGTTCTGGGTAAGATAGTGAAGGAGTTGTTTGTGTAGACATTTTTCCATGATTTTGGCTAGTGGTGACATTATGGCTATAGGCCGGTAGTTTGATAATTCAGTGGTTGAGCCACCTTTATGGAGTGGGATTACATATGATATTTTCCATATTGCGGGAATTGTAGATTCGGAAATGGTACGATTAATAAGTATAGAGATGGGGTAAGCTATGTCATCTGCAGCTAGTTGTAAGTATTCAGCTGGCAGAAGGTCTGCGGAGAGGGTGCTTGGTTTAAGCTTTTGAAGTAAGGATCTAATGGAGGAAGTGGAGACTGGTTGTAGGTGGAAAGTGTGAAGAGTTTTTGGAGTGAGTTCTGTAACAGTGGAGGCTGTGGTGGATAGTTGGTTAGCTAAGGCTTGGATAGTATCCGTAAAGAAAGTGTTAAAGGTATTGGCTACTTCTTCGGGGTTTTTATCTGATAATATATCTGGGGTAGGAGTGGAGGATTTCCCAGGATGGAGAAGGTTATTTAAACCTGCCCAAAGTTTTTGAGGGTTGTTTTGGTGTTTATTTTGAAGTTGGCAGTAGTAGTTTCTTTTGTCCATTAATATGGCTGTTTTTGTCATATTTCTTTGCTGCTGGAATTTAATGCGGTCTAGGGGTGATTTGGTTTATGCGCCATTTTTCCCAGGATTTGTTTCTGAGTATTATTTTAGATTTAGAGTCTTTTGTAAGCCAAGGTGTAATATTTGTTTTAGTTTTGATTAGTCTTTTTGGGGCATGAGTATTAAGTATGGTTAGGAAAGTGGTATTAAACTTAGAAACTGCCTCTTCTAGGGGGAGATACTTAAGAGTTGCCCAGTTACAGGATCTAAGTTCCATTTTAAACTTTGAGAGGTCAAAATGTTTCTTATTTCAATTGACTTATCGTGGGAGGTGTAGGACTACCTGTTTTATTTTTCCTTATGTATGTTATAAGGTGATCGCTGAGTTCATTTGGGAGGGTCCCAGACATATACATTTGGGGTTGGCTGTTTATAAGGATCCAGTCTAGGATACTCTCTTTTTGGTTAGAGTTCCCAATTCTGGTAGCAGAAGTGATGGTCTGAGAGAATCCATGAAGATTTATATGGGTAGGGTTAGTCTCTGAGGAGCATAGGTACCAGTCAATGTTGATATCGCCCAGGATTATAGTTTCCTGTGGGTAGTTATTGGATAGCCAGTTTAGAATGCTCTCCAATGTGTCAGAGTTTTTCCCAGGGGGGATATACATTACAATTAGATTAATACTTTTTTTTCTATTTAGCTGTAGTTTTAGAGCAAGTATCTCAGCATTAGAGATTTGGGGTGGTTGAGTAGGGTTAAAAATGACATTTAGATTGCTTTTGTAGAGCACTGCAATACCACCGCCCTTTTTTTTTATGCGGTCAGCTCTATGTATATTATAGCCCGGTGGTATGATCTCATTGTCATTGGTCCCTGGTTTTAGCCAAGTTTCTGTTAAACACATAATATCTGGGAGGTGGGTAGCTAATAGAGCATGCAGGTTGTGTATTTTATTGTTGATGCTTCTGATGTTTAAGTGGCAGATTTGGAGGGAGTTAGTATATCTTGGTGGGCTATTAGAGTTGATTTTTGCTGTGGGGCCAGGGTTCGGGTGGACATCTCCATCTTTAGTGATGTTTTTTCTGAGATATTCCACCAGCCTCATAAGTTTCTGCAACAATTTATGACCTTGTTTAGATTTGGGGCATGTTTGGTCTGGTTTATAAGGGTAGTAGTAAATAGAATTAGCGGTTTTGCTGTGTAGCTGTTGGGTTATGTGATTGATACTACACAGGGGTAGGGGAGCTTTAGTTTGATATCTGGGGTAGTGAAAACCTGAGTAGGGCTGATCTTCATATTTGGTTATAAGGTAGAGTATGGTAATTACTGGTAGTAAAAAGGATATAATTTTTAGTGTTGTCCTTCTTTTTACCTGTAGGGTGGATTTTGTTATCTTTGAGCTGGGGTGCATTGCTGTAGGAGGAAAGTAGGAGCCTTTGCTTTTTAACGTTTGAAGGGGAGGAAGGTTTTGGTGTTTGAAAGGGGGTGGGGGGTAACAGAGAAGAGAAATTTGGTTGGCTAAGGAAGAAAGAGGGGCATGGCTACCTAGCTATAAATGTAGGACTACTGGGGGCGGGTGGGATTTGGGGGCAGGGCGGGGCGCGGAGCGAGCCCGAGCGCAGAGGCGAAAGGAGCGGGGTTTTTCCAGTTCCAAATTGACTAGGGGCAAGTGGAAAACAGGCAAGTAGAATTTTAATACAGCAAGTAACCCAAAACACAATATACTCTAACTGTGTTTTATGAGCTCTTTTTGTTACTGCTAGCATTTCTTTTTGATTGATGTGAAGGTGCTTTTCCTTTTGGGACCATCTGCCCTGAATGCACCTGTCCTTCATGTGCGCCCCCCAGGCGTAATCTGAGGCGTCTGTGGTTATGACTTGTTTTGCTTGAGGCTTGCAGAATGGAAGGCCTGTGTTTACTTGACATGCTTGGGCCCACCATAGAAATTCCTTTTGCAAACATGGAATTATTGGTATAATTGCTTCCAAACTGTGACTGTGTTGAGACCATAGATTTTTTAGGTACCATTGAAGTTTCCTCATATGCAGCTTTGCACATGGGATTAGAAGAATGCAAGATGCCATGAATCCCAGAGCCTGCAGGATTTTCCTTGCAGTAAGCCTGGTACTTTTTGCTAGTGTTTTGAAGTACTGAGATAGTTGCCCTTGTTTTTCTGGCGTAAGATATGCCATCTGGGTGTTTGTGTCCAGGTTGGCACCCAGGAAGGTTATATTCTGAGATGGTGTTAGTCTTGATTTCTCCTTGTTGATGGTATATCCCAGAGAAAGCAGTAACCGTGTCACATATGCCAGATGTTCCAGTAGTATGCGTTTGCTGTCCCTTGGATCAGGCAGTCGTCCAGATAAGGGTAAATTTGTATCCCTTGAAGTCTGCAGTAGGCAATCACTGATGCCAGGCACTTTGTGAATACTCTGGCAGTAGATAAGCCAAAGGGCAATGCAGAGAATTGATAGTGGATTGAACCTGCAAGAAATCTGAGGTATCTTCTGCAGCTTTGTCTGATTGGGACATGCAGGTATGCCTCCTTGAGGTCCAATGTTACCAGCCAAAACTCCATGCCCAGCATGGGAAGAAGTTGCTGTAATGTGAGCATCTTGAATTTTGGCACGAGTAGGAATGTGTTTAGGATGGATAAGTCCAAAATGGGTCTCCAGTCGGTTCCTTTTCTTGGTACCAGAAAAAATCTTGAATAAAAACCTTGACCTTGTTGGTGTGTAGGTACCTTTTGTATAGTTTAGGAGCTTTGAAATTTGCAGTTGTGCCTCTGCCCTTTGATTTTGTGGCAGGTTTGGCATGCCTCTCATTTTTGGAAGAGTGTGAAATTGAAATTTGTAGCCTCTGTTTATAATGCCCAGTATCCATTTGTCTGTTGTGACAATATGCCAATTGCTTGCAAATAATGCTAGTTTCCCTCCCAAAGGTGCTGTCAGCTGAGACTTGATTGGCATGGAAATGAGGGAGTCATTGGTTTTGCTTCCTGTATTGTTGTGCACTGTCTTCACCACCTCTTGGTGCTGGAGATTGCCATTGTCTGCCTCTATATGATCCTTGTGATTGTCCTCTGCCCCTTATGCGTCTGTATCTACCTCTTTGGGGCTTGTCAGTGGCTGGAAAGGACTAGTTTTTTGAAGGCCAATTTCTGCTAAAACGTGGTGGTTGGACCTGTAAGAAAGCCTTGACAGTTTGCATAGATTTGGCTTTTTCTTCCATTTTCTGTAGTATGTCCTCAGCATTAGTACCAAATAGTACATCCTTTTGTAAAGGAGCATCAAGAAGTTTAGCTTTCACATGATCAGGTAAATTTTGTTCCCTAAGCCAGGCATGTCTGCGAATGACTGATCCTGTAGCAGCCGCTCTACTTGAGGCCTCTAGGGCATCATAACCACATTGTAAGGTGTGTTTACCCACTTGTTCTGCACTATGCATCATATCCTGTAACTCCTTTAAATCTGGTTGTTCAGGTTGAGACATTTTGTTCCTTAATTGTGATAACAGGTACTGTTGATATTTAATCATATGAAACTGACAGTTTAAGGCCCTCATGGCTAGGGTGGCGAGGTATATACCTTTTTACCCCACCTTTCTAGAGATCTGGATTCCCTTTCTGCAGGGAGTGGATTCTTGGCAGTGGAGGCCTTTAATCCCTTGGGGCCTTGTGAAATGGTTTCAGGGTCAGCATTATGGCCTTTGTAGAGAAATTGGTGAGAGCTGGGTACTCTGTAATACCTATCAGGTTTTACTGGTGCAGGAGGCAGAGAATCAGGGTTAAGGCAAGCCTCCGAATAGACATCATCCAGTACATCCAAAACAGGGGGTATAGCCAGAGGTCTGTGCTGAGGTAACCAAAGAAATTCCCTAAGTCTTTTCTTGGAATCTGAAAAGTCTTGGCCTTCCCAATGGAAGTGTTCCCTCAAAGTGAGCAAGGTTTCCCCAAAGGAAAAATCCTCGGGAGGGGATACAGAAGGAATGGACTGTTCTGCATCCGAATCCTCAAAAGGGGAGTAAGATTTTATGACCCTGGAAGGGGTAGTGCGGCTGTTAGGTAGTAGCCTGGTTGAATTTTGTGATGTAAATCACTTAAACCTTAGATTGTGCTTGTTGTGGTTGTGACTGGCCAGGGGCCATTTTATATGTTTACTGGTTGTTTTGACCATCTATAAAAAAAGTCATGTTTGCACAAAGCTTGACTCAATTCTGCAGAATTTAAACATGCTTGACCATGCCACTGATTTCAGAGACTTCAAAGTGGATCTTGTGCCATCCATCTCTAGATAAGCACTTTGACTATAAAAGTGCAATTTAGAATGCAAAGTGCAAGCACTAGTGTTATTTTTGTGCATTATTTGTTAAGGTTTACACTCTAAATAATTTTAGAGTTCTGTACTCTAACACTGCAATTAAAAAGTACAGTTTTGTACCTACCATAAATGTAGATGTTCGAGTGTTGACACTGCTGCAGTCATTGCACTTGGGTTATCCTGCCGTCAGGCGGTCCCACAGTTGGCCAGAGTTATAAAGTCATGGTCCGGCATTGGTTGCTGTTGCCTCTTCCCTGACGTCAGTGCGACAGGGGTATATAAGATGCAGCCGACACCATTTTCTTCAGTTTTTCTTGCCCCAGATGTCAGGTGCCCCCAAATAGGTAGGCAATTCAAATTGCTAGTAAACAATACAAAAGAAAAGCAAACAACCATTTTTAGTTACCAGCAAACACTCCCCATAGGTAATAAAGGGTAGATGCCCTAGGTAAGTTCCAGAAAGTAAGAGGGGAAGGAGGGAGGGTAACCTGGACTGCAGCAGTGTCAACACTCAAACATCTACATTTACGGTAGGTACAAAACTGTACTATGTTCATCGTGTTACACTGCTGCAGTCATTTCACTTGGGTGGAATCCCAAAGCTGAGGTAGGGAGGCTGGATCTATAAGGCATTAGGGGTGGCTATAAGGCCCTGCAGTACAGCAGTGGTGAAGCCAGCTCTGGATTTGGAGTATAAAGGCAAATGGTAATGTTTGGTGAAGGTATGCACAGAACTCCATGTTGCTGCTTTCAAAATATCCTTGGTAGGTACTCCTCTGAGGAAGGCAGTTGAAGTGGCTGTTGACCTGGTGGAGTGAGATCTAATGCTGCTAGGTACAGGTTTCCCATGGTGGATCTAATGCTGCTAGGTACAGGTTTCCCATGGTGGGTATATCAGAAACGTATACAGTGTCCTATCCATTTTGAAATAGTCTGCTTTGAAATGGCTTTTCCCTGTGCTCCTGCAGTGTATGCTACCAATAATTGCTCAGATTTTCTGAAAGCTTTGGTTTTGTCCAAGTAGAAGCGTAAGTGTCTGTGAATGTCCAAAGAATGTAGAAGTCTCTCCCCTTTGTTCTGTGGTTTTGGATAAAAAGTTGGCAAGTGAACAGTTTGGTTTAGAGCCACACTTGATACCACCTTTGGCATAAATGTAGGGTTAGTTCTTAAAGACACCCTGTCTTGGTGGAAGATGAGGAAAAGTTCCACTGCCATTAGTGCCTGTAATTCTGAAACTCTTCGTGCTGATGTTATTGCCAGTAACAGAGCAGTTATCCAAGAGATTTATTTTAGTTCTGCTGTGTTAGCTGGCTCAAAAGGAGGGAGAGTTAATTTTTCCAAAACAAAGTTGAGGTCGCAAGTTGGTGTAGGTGCTCTACGTGGCGGTCTTATGTTTTTAGCCCCTCTGAGGTATTGTTTGAGCAAAGGATTAGAAAAAATTGGTGGATGCGTGTTGTAATGAGCAGAGATAGCTGAGGCATGGATCTTGATGGATGAAAAAGAGAGGCCCTTGTTAAGTATTGCAGTATCTGAGGAATGTTTGGGACAAGAGGGTCAAGGCTGTGCTCTTGGTTCCAGGCACAGAATCTCTTTCATTTATCCGAGTATGCTTTCCAGGTGCTAGGCCTTCTGGCCTCCAGAATGATATCCATAACACCTTTGGAGAGAGGCATTGCTTGCTTGACTATGGAATTTTCCATGCAGCTAGGTTTAAGGTCTTTAGCTGGCTGTGAAGTATCCGATTGTTGTGTTATGTCAGCAACTCTGGGATTTGAGGCAAAATCCAGGGTGGTTCTTGTGCTAAGTTCTTTAAGACTGGGTACCAGTGCTGGCATGGCCAGTCTGGTGCAATCAGTATAATTTTTGGCTCTTCCTGCCTGGCTTTTATGAGTACCTTTGGAAGGAGAGGTAAAGGAGGGAAAGCATATACTTGTAGTTTTTTCCAGCTGAATGAGAGGGCATCCACTTTCCATGCTTGTGGATGGTAGCTCCTTGTGCAGAATTTCTGTAATTGGCAGCTCTTTGGGGAAGCAAACAGATCTATGTCCGGGCTCCACCATTTTTGTGTTATCATTCTGAATATTTGTGGATTCAGTTCCCATTCGTGTGGGTCCATAATGTTTCTGCTTAGGTCGTCTGCCAGTGTATTTTTTTTCTCCTGGCAGGAATTGTGCTTGTAGATGAACTTGGTAGTTTAGAGCTGTGTTCCACAAGGTCATGGCTTGTCTGCAGAGGGGGTAGGAGTGTGTGCCCCCTTGCTTGTTTATGTACCACATAACTGTGGTGTTGTCTGTCTTTAGTAGTAATTGTCCTGGATGCAGTAGGTCCTTGAAAGATATAATAGCATTTTGTACAGCTAGCATCTCTTTTTGATTGATGTGGAGATGTCTTTGCTCTGTGGGCCACTCGCCCTGGATACATTTTCCTGCCATGTGTGCTCCCCAGGCATAATCCGATGCATCTGTTGTCAGTGTCTGCCTGGCTGTGGGTTGAGTGAAAGGCTGTCCCTTGTTGAGGTGACAAGCTTGTGCCCACCATCAAAACTCCTGTTATAGGCAAGGAATTAGTGGTATATCTGTTTCCAAACTTTGACAGTGTTGAGACCATACGTTCTTTAGGTACCATTGTAGTTTCCTCATATGCAGTCTGGCATATGGAATTAGTATGCAAGATGCCATGTAGCCCAAGGCTTGCAGAATTTTTCTTGCAGGGAGTTGGGTCTTTGTTGCCATTAATTGGAAATATTGAGTCAGTTGTCCTTGCTTGTCTGGCATGAGATAAGCCATCTGGGCCGTTGTGTTCAAGCTGGCACCCAGGAATATTATCTGTTGTGAGGGCACTAGTTTTTATTTCTTTTCATTTACTGTGTACCCCAGGCAACTTAATAACTTTTTTACGTACGCCAGATGCTTTAGTAGAATGTCCTTGCTCTCTGCTTGAATCAGGAAGTCGTCCAGGTATGGATAAATTTGAATTCCTTTTTGCCTGCAAAATGCAATTACTGGTGCCAGGCACTTTGTGAAGACCCTGGGCACAGTAGATAAGCCAAAGGGCAGTGCAGAGAATTGATAGTGCATTGAACCAGCTAGAAATCTGAGGTATCTTCTGCAGTTTTGTCTGACAGGCACATGCAGGTATGCCTCTTTGAGGTCCAAAGTCACGAGCCACGCTTTCTTGCCCAGCATGGGAAGAAGCTGCTGTAGTGTCAACATTTTGAATTTTGGAACATCCAGGTAAGTGTTTAGTGTAGAAAGGTCCAGAATGGGTCTCCAGGCTTTGTCCTTTCTGGGAACCAGAAAGAGTCTCGAGTAAAATCCTTGTCCTTGTTCCTGTGGTGGTACCTTTTGAATAGCTCTCATGTCCATGAGTGCTGTAATTTGTTTTTGAGCCCCTGCCCATTGATTTGGTGGCAGATTTGGCATTCCTTTTAGCCTTGGCAGGGTGTGAAAATGGAACCTGTAACCTTGAGATACAATGTTGAGAACCCATTTGTCTTTGGTGATGCAATGCCAGTTGTGACAGAAAAGTGCCAGTTTTCCTCCTAAGGGGGCTGCCGAGAGAGAACTGTTTGGCAGCTGTAGTGGAAAGTCATTGAGTCTGTTTTTTATAAGGTCGAGGCCTGTCTTCCCCTTCTATCTGGCTTGGTGTGCCCCACTGTCGAGGCCCGCAAGGGCCTTGTGTCTGACCTCTACCTCATGGATGTCTGTACCTGCCCCTTTGAGGTCTATCTGTGACTGGAAAGGACCAATTCTTTGTTGGCCAATTTCTGCTAAAACGAGGAGGCTGAACCTGTAAGAAATCTTTCACCGTTTGCATAGATTTGCCTTATCCTCCATCTTCTTTAATACCTCCTCTGCCTTAACTCCAAACGGCACATCCCACTGCAAAGGTGCATCCAATAATTTGACCTTAACATGATCTGGTAATGTATGTTCTTTTAACCAAGCATGCCTTCTAATGACAGAGCCTGTAACTGCTGCTCTGCAGGAGGTCTCTAAGGAATCAAACCCACATTGCAAAGTATGTTTTCCCACTTGTTCAGCTGCATGCAATAAATACTGCATTTCTTTTAAGTTAGGAGGATCTGAATCTGGAAGCATCTTTTGTTTCAAATGAGACATCAAAAATTGCTGATATTTTAGCATGTGAAACTGGCAATTCAAGGCTCTCATTGCTAAAGTTATAGACGTATATACCTTCTTTCCCCATCTGTCTAATGCTCTGAAATCTCTGTCAGAGGGAACTGGGTTTTTTGCTGATGAGGCCTTAATCCCTTTGGGACCCTGAGAAATAGTTTCAGGGTCAGCAACAGGGCTTTTGTATTTGTGAGAGTCAGGGACTCTGTAATATCGATCAGTTTAACAGGGGCTGGGGGTAAGGAGTCAGGGTTCAAACTGGATTCAGTGTACACATCATCCACAATGTCTAAGACTGGCGGGATAGCAAGGGGTCTGTGTTGAGGCAATAAAAGGAAGTCTCTGAGCCTTTTCTTTGATTCTGAGTAATCCTGACCTTCCCAATGGAAATGCTCCCTCATGGTATGTAAGGTCTCCCCAAAGGAGTAATCCTCAGGCGGAGAGGCTGATGGAATTGATTCCTCAGCATCAGAATCCTCATAAGGGGGTAAAGAATATCCTAGGTCCGAGGAAGAGTCTGAGGAAATAGACACCTGGTCAGAAGATTCATAGTCTGCATCCTGTCTGGGCCTTTTATCAAGAGGGGGATGGGACCCCCTGATCAGGATGATTAGGTCCTCGGCCATTTTTAACATTTGTTTCTTAGGCATGGAAGCCTGTCCTGGAGAGAGCTGTGTCTGTTTCTTTGCTTTTAAGGGGGGCTTAGACTTAGCAGAGGGTTTAATGGTTAACTGGGTAGGTCTGAAAACACCTTCTGCAAATGTGGATTGCTCAGCTACTTCGGTTCCCTCGGTAGGTTTAGGATCGGTAAGCTGAAGACCTAGTGCGTCCGAAGGCCCAGCCAGCTCCACGTGGGAGTTGGAGGCGGTCTGTGGTTCTGTGGAAGTGGTAGTCAGGGGCTGCGTAGGTGCCTCGCTGAAAACCGGAGAACCGGCGACTGGCCTAGAAGAGGCCTCGTCGTCAGTTTTGGGCCTCGGATGCCTATCTTTATCCTTGCGCTTTTTATGCATTGTGGTCGTCGGAATTTCCGATGGCATGGTGTAATTGAATTTTCTACCACAATAATGTCGGGCAAAATCAAACCGACGTTTAATAGTGCGCTTGTTAAACCTAGCACAAAACCGACAATCAGTGACGTCATTGTCAGGGCCTAGGCATGGAATACAATAGGAGTGGAAATCCTTATGAGGTATTTGCTTCCCACAAGAAATACAGTTATTAACTTTTACTGACATCGGTCTGAGGCAAGAAAAGTTTCTAGCGGGTAATTAGCTCTTTTAGAAGACTTCGGTTCTGGATTCGGAAAGAAAATCTCAGGAGTCGGCCGACCGGCACTTGCGAACTGCTTCTGCTTCGGGCACCGAGCGGCAAGAAAGACTGAAGAAAATGGCATCGGCTGCATGTTATATACCCCTGTCGCACTGACGTCAGGGAAGAGGCGACAGCAACTGATGCCGGACCAAGACTTTGGAACTCTGGCCCACTGCGGGACCGCCTGATGGCAGGATAACCCAAATGACTGCAGCAGTGTAACACGATGAACATCTGTACTTTCTGCAGTCCTTGCTGTGCCTGCTGTCAGAATACTGTTGCATTTAATCATTTCCTATATTTAAGGCTCCTTTATTGTTTAAGTTATTTCTCGTATTTCAGGTCCATTTTCTAACTTAAGAGCCTTCGGGGGTTAGTGCAGCTCTCCAGTGGCAGTGGGGGTAGTCTGCTCAAATTCTATGCTGTAAATCGTTCAAGAAATCTTAGAGATTGAGCTTGCTGTGATTGGCCAGGGGCTGTTTTACTTGTTTACTAGCTGTTCTGAGCCTCTATAAAGGTGTCGCAGCTGCATGAGGCTTAGCTTTGCAAAGTGGGAAATAGCAGTGCCCCGCATAGACACAGGCACCTAGAACTAACACTCTCCCCTGTACTCAACTGTGCAAACAGCAACTAGTGTGTGCAGTAACAAGCACATCCCCACATGTTTTAGATTGGATACTCTTGTTATTACTTTATACACCTGTAGCAACCTACTTATTACCTAAAAAGGGATGGTAACCACGGATATGAACTTGCATGCTACCTTCAAAGACAGCTTGGTGGGTATAGATGTCCTGAGGCAATGTAGCAGTTGTCTCATGTTTACTGGCAAACAACAAATTCTTAAATAAACCTGTAAGATAAGTGACAGATGTACTTACACAATGCACTGCAGGCAAAGATTTCACAAACAAGCACTCATAATACCAATCAGGTTGTCAGAAATGCACCAAACCACATCCACTACACTAGGCAAGGATCAAACCCACAGACCCACATATCCTGAAACCTTTGTCAGTAATCTTACTAAACCCAATGTCCTCCCAGACATTGGACCTACAACAAATATCCTCAGGAGTCCCAAAAGAACTCCATCTAAACCACACTCACCACATCACACACAGCCTTAATGTGAAAGGCCCTAAAGCGAGACACTACACAATCCAATATTTTTTAGTCCATTTTGAGACACACAGATGTCTCACACACCTTGATGAATAAGGAGAAAGTCCCAGCTAGTTGTCTATCAGGGCCCAAGATCCAATAGATCATGTAGGCACACAAGTCACTGGAGCACAAGTACCATTATGACTCAGTTGTAGTCCAAGTCGGTGTAAATGATCTGAGACATAGCTCCCTGGATCACAGGAAGAGAGATATAATGGAGCTCTTGAACTATGCGTCCCAGGCTAGTATGAGCTTAGCACTGAGCAGCATCCTATATTTACCAAGGATGATGCCACTGTATTAACAAAAGATGACTGATGCTAAGAATTAGCTTAGCTTCTGGTGTCACTCCAAGGGAGTACAATATTTGTCAACATGAGAGGATGTGGTCAACAGGCCACACTGCTTTGCTAAGGATGGATTGTGCCTACCCCTTCTAGGATTTTGAATACTGGATAAAACATTGTCTTCCCCCAGAGTGCCATTTTGACAATGCCAAAATGACAAACAATCTGACATAGTAAAACCAACCCAAGGAAATCTAAAGGTGTTACTGCTCCATGCCAGAAGTCTAAACAAGAAACTCAACTCCCTCCAAGCTCTTCTCACCCTGGAGAATGCAAATATCTACGCATTTACCAAGAAAAGGTTTAAAACCACTGACAGCACCCAGGCATTGCAGGACTATAATGCCTTCCACACATTTAGGCAAGCTATTGCACAGTCAGGGACTAAAGGTGGAGGGTCTTAATTTATATTAACAATAAACTCACCTACAGGCTGGTCAAATATTTTATTTATTTATTTTTTTAAATTTTATTTTACATTTGTTGACCGGGATAGCCCGACTGGATACATGTCCATTTTCACAAGAGCTTCTCCACATTACCTATACTAATTTGAAAGTACCATACTATATCCTTGCAAGCTAAAGGTCCCCCTCTATGACCCTGGAAAACCATAACTCATACTTAATTGCTGGAGGCACTCAAATCACCATTCAACTCAATACCATATTCATGGGTGACTACCTCATTATAAACCAGAAATCATACACAACCCCAAACTGGCAGGCCCAGAGATTTCTGGACTTTGAAAACACAATGATCTTCGACCAGATAGTCCATACGCCCACTAATGGTGCAAACATACTGGATTTGGTCCTCACAGACATGGGAGAATGCTATGCTCCCTCCCCCCGTAATGTCTTCTCTGGTAAAGTCAGACCATAACTCTGTCTCCTTAAAATAAAAATAAAACCCAGGACCCCAGCTAACACCAGAAGATTTAGGAACTACCCAAATGCATACCTCCTATTAAGTGATAACCTGCCAACATTTCATGGTACCCCCCCAAACCTTGAAAACACAGCTGCCTATATGGAATTGTTCACAGACACCATTTACATTATATTAACAGATGCACAGAGACAGCTGTGCTTACAAGGAATAAGTGCAGAATAAACTAAAAAAATAAGCCACCCTGCTGGAATCCCAACATCAACAGTCTGTACAACAAAAGGAAGAAAGTCATAGCAAAAATTAGGAAGGGCAATGCTTGGCAGGATAAAAACTCTCTTTATCAATCTAAACTAACTCAGAAGGCAAAGCAAATCTTCCAAAGCCAATTTTGAGACAAAAATAGCCTCCTAGACCAATGACAAAGTACAGTTGTGTACACTTACCATAAATGTAGATGTTCGAGTGTATTCACTGTTGCAGTCATTACATTTGGGTAATCTGCTGGCAGGTTGCCATCAGTCAGCCTGAATAACAAAGTCTTGGTTCCTCCATCGGTTGCGGTCTCCTCTTCTATGACGTCAGGTCGTCAGGGGTGTAAAACATGCAGCCGATGCCATTTTATTCAGTTTTTCTTGCCTCAGAAGTCAGGTGCCCCCCAAATGAGGAGCACAGTTATACATTTTATATACATATATATATATATATATATATATATATATATAAACAGGAAATGTATATAAATGTACCTTTAGAAAAAAACTTTACCTTCATATAAAAGCAAATACACCACAAAGGCTTTTGTGTATAGTGAAGGAAAGAAAAGGTATAGAAAGGGGGATGGCGGGTGGGTAACCCGGACTGCAACAGTGAATACACTCGAACATCTACATTTATGGTAAATGTACACATCTGTACTATGTTCTTTGTGTTTCACTGTTGTAGTCATTACATTTGGGTAGAATCCCAAAGCTATGGATGGGAGGATGGAACTAAACAGCATTAGGAGCGGCTATAAGGACCTGCAGAACTGCACTGGCAAAGCCTGCCCTGGATTTGGAGAACAGAGGCAAATTATAATGCTTTGTGAAGGTATGAACAGAGCTCCAAGTAGCAGCTTCTAGAATGTCTTTGGCTGGAACCCCTCTGAGAAAAGATGCTGAAGTAGAGGCATCCCTGGTGGAATGTGATCTGATCCCCTTGGGCACAGGTTTACCATGGTGCAAGTAGCTGAAACGAATGCAGTGGCTTATCCACTTAGAGATAGTCTACTTTGATATAGCCTTCCCCTCTGACCCTGCAGCAAATGCTACCAGCAGTTGCTCAGACTTCCTTAGAGATCTGTTCCTGTTTAAGTAGAATCTTAGTTGTCTGTATACGTCCAATGAATGCAGAATCCGCTCTCCCTTGTTCTATGGATTTGGGTAAAATGTTGGCAGGTGAATGGTCTGATTAAGAGCCACACTGGATACCACCTTAGGCATAGGTTCATAGGTAGGTACTAGGCTATTGGCCCTAGGGCCAATACAAGCCTAGCCAAAAAAGGTACCCTGGCTTTCGCCACACAAGAAAATTATTTTCCTGTGCCCCTGTCAAGCAGAACCACAGAAGTGATCCCCAGGGTGAATTTCCTATTACCCATCCAATCATCAAGATTTTTCTTGAAGAGTGCTAATGAGGAGCTCTGTTTGACATAGATAGGTAGTCTGTTCCAGAGTATATGAAGTCTCTGGGACAGGAATCTATCCCTCCAGCATGTTCTGTTTATTGTGGTGACAAGGTTTAGGTCCCTAGAGCATGTAGCTCAGAGGGATTGGGATTTAAGTGGAGCATGTCCAACAGCTCTGGGTTTGACATACCTTTGTATGTTAGGCAGAGACTGCCTCTGAGTAGGCGATATGCGACGGAGTAAAGCTGGAGTTTTTTGAGACAGTCTGCGTAAGGCATCTGTTTGAGGCCAGTAATCCTCTTTGTGAGGTTTTTTTTGCGGCCTTTCCAGTTATTGTAGATGTCTTGTGAGGTACATACCAAAAGGGGCGTTGTACTCTATAATGGGTCTAATGAGTGATAAGTAGAGGGGAACAATGACCTCTTTTTTTCTGGATGAGAAACCTTTTGTGATGAGGTGTGCCACATTGAAGGATTTCCTGACCACTGTGGCGATGTGATTATCAAAGGAGAGACTACGGTCCACCTGTGTCCCAAGGTCTCTTATCACACTTTCGGTGTTAAGTAGACTACCACCTATGTGGTACTTCATGGGTACAGAGTTTTTACCAAAGGGGATGACAATGCACTTTTTGGCATTGAGCTTGAGACCATGTCTTTGACACCAGGCATATGTCTCAGTGAGGCCCTTTTGTAGGATGTCCACATCGTTAGGAGTTTCGATTATGGCTCCTAGTTTGCAGTCATCTGTGAATTTAGTTAGCCAAAGACCTTCTGTGTTAGCCTGTATTTCAGAGAAGTAGATACCAAACAGGACAGGACCCAGGACTGAACTCTGTGGTACTCCACTTGTCACTGGTCTGACATCTGATTTGGAGTCTGCTACTTTCACAGTGTGGGTTCTGTCAGTAAGCCAGTTGGCAACCCATCTTGTGACATAGGGATTTATATCTAGTTTAGTGAGTTTATCTATAATTCCAGAGTGGGTGATGGTGTTGAACGCCTTGGCGAGATCTAGATAGGCTGTGTGAACCACCTTACCCTCATCTATGGCTTTGGTGACTACTTCAAAGAAGTCTATCAGGTTTAGGAGACATGATCTGCCTTTTACAAACCCAAACTGTGTGGGGTCCAGAATTTGGAGATCTCCAATGTCTTTGTTTATGAGTTCCATGATGATACGTTCCATGGCCTTGCAGACGAGGCTCGTCAGGCTAATGGGGCGGTAGTTCCCGGGGTCTGTTGTGGCCCCCCTTTGTGGAGTGGGATAACTGTCGCAGTGCGCCACTCAATGGGCACAAAGCCTGAGGTGAGGCTATGATTGAACATGGTACTTAGGTGGGGTGCCAGTTCATTCTGTAGTTCATGTAGAAGGCAGCCTGGGATGTTGTCAGGTCCCATGGATGCTGTGTTCCTGGCTTTGGAGAGTGAGGTTTTTACCTGTGCAGCCGTGATTACAGGAACTTTGCATTCTTCCGGTATAAAGATGGGCCCTTTAGGGGGTGATAGGGGGGTAAAGTTAGCACTGAATCTAACTGCCAGGATGTTGGCAATATCAGTTAGTTCTGTATATTTAGTGTCATTGTGCTGCAACTCAGAGCAGATCTGAGTGTTGCCATTGAAATTCGTGACATAGCTATAGAATGCTTTGTGGTTGTCTTTAGAATCAGTGGCAAATTTGTTTTCATAACTAACTTTGGAGGATTTTATGAGGGATCTCAGCTTCTTACTAAGGCTGACCAGGGAGTTCCTCCAATCGTGGGATTTTATTCTTTTTTGCAACAGTTTCTTTCTTCTGTTGTGGAGTTTGTTTATGGCAGAAGACCACCAGATTGGCTTCCTTTTTTTGGAGGATAGCATCTTGGTTCTGTGAGGGATAGCACGATCCATGCACTCATGTAAGTGCTTATAAAGTGCATTTATGTAGGATTCAGCAGTCGTACCTCTATTGTCCATCTGCATGAGTGTCGTGAAGTTTGCCACTTCTGTCTTAAGAAGCATGAAGTTGGCTTTGGAGAAATTTTTTATGGTTGTTTTCCTAATGGGGGGTGGGAGCGGGATGTGGATGTCTAGGGTGATTAGCTTGTGGTTGGATCTCACCGAGGAGCTGACCTCTGGTGTGGAACACCGGTCACCCATGTTGGTGATGACCAAGTCTACGATATTGCTGCCCCTGGTGGGGGTGTGGATAAGTTGATCCAAGGCGTTGGAATTGATGATTTCCAGAAAACATTGAGTAAAAGAGTTGGTACACGAGTAGTTTTCCCAGTTAATGGTAGGGTAGTTTAAATCACCCATTATTAAAGTGTTGGGTTGTACCTTAATATTTTCCAGTGTATCAAGAAAAGAGGAGTGGGAATCCTGGGGCATGGTGGGGGGTCTGCAGCAAGCTACAATCTGGACTGCGGTTTTGGCCAGAGTTAGTTGAACTTGGATAATCTCGGATGCATTACACTGAACAACTAGCTTGGAGGTGTGGATATCCTTAATGAATATGGACACGCCTCCACCTTTAGTGTTTCGGTCCGGGTTTGGTGGCCGAAAGGTGTGGTATGAATTATAGCCTGGTAATGCAGGGGTGCTCTCTGGAACTTTGAACCAGGTCTCTGTCACTGCACAGATGTCAATGTTCTCCATTTTAAGGAGTGCCTCGAGTGAGTGCATTTTGAGGTTTAGACTTCTAGCATTGAGTAGCTTTACCCTCAGATTTTGCTTGCTTGTACCTGTTACGGTGGTGAATTTGTCATTTGAACCTTGCCTAAAAAAGGCACTATAGGGGTGGCAAGAGCCTTTGCCACTATCTGGAATCCCAACGGCGACAGGTGCAGGCCATCTCTGGCAAAGCAGCGTGGTCTGTCGATCATGTCATCCCAGGCAGACAGATACTGGATTCCGTTAGAATGACACCAGAAGCTTAGCCAATTGTTAAAGTCAATCATTTTGTCCTTGTACTGTGGTATCATTCTGGGTGATGGCAGGATGCTACTCCGGGCTAGGGTCATACCTGCTTGGGCTACAAGATCGGAGAGCTCCTCCGTGTCAATTTTCATGTAGTCCAGGGAGGTACGTCTCAGGTCATTCACACCAACATGGACAAGGACAGAGTCATATTTGTACTTGTTGTGGAGTGACCTGAGTGCATGCGTTATGTAGCGGATCCTGGCACCTGACAGGCAGCTGACAGAAACTTTTTCCTTGTTTAGCCTAGTGAGTGGAACATCAGTGTGCCTGACTATAGAGTCACCTATGCCTAGAGTGTTGGGTACGTTATGCCTTATGGGCTGTAGTTGAGTGGCACACTGAGTATGTGGGCTATGTGTCATTTGGGTTGTGTTGGGGGGTGGAGGTTGCTTGCATTTCTGCTTTGGAGGTCTCTGTTGTTTGGGCAGATTTGTACTGTCAGCCTCCGTGAATGTAGGTGTGTGTTTTGTGCTTCTGTGTGTGTGTTTTGGTGGTGTAGGTTTTGAGGGACTATGTGATGAGTGTGGTGCGGTACAAGTGTTTACCTTCTCCTCTTGACTGACTAGGCCAGTCTATGGTGAAGAGAGCTTTGCTTCCAGTTTGGTTATATAAGTGCATCGCTCACAGATCGTAGTATTGGGTGGTAGGAGGAGAGGGTTGTCTGTGTACATGAGGCAATTGCTGCATTGTCCCAAGATGCCCAGATTCAGCAGGTAGACAGGAGAAAACACTGGGAGCTGACCTTTAGACATGCCTGAATAGGTGCTTATTTATTAAGTACTAAAAACTTTTTTCCTCTAGACAAGTGAGGAAAGTTGAGTGCTGTAGTAATTTGTAACTTATGCAGTGCTTACAATGAGTTCTGAACAAGTGCTGAGCTCAAAGAAACAGATGAGCGCTAAAACTAAAAAGTTGGCTAGTTGCAAGGGAAATTTTGAAGAACAGACTTTATGGCGCCAGGAATAGTTTAACCCCAGTTAAGTGTGTGTGTGTGGGGGGGGGGGGGGGGCTTAGGAGCTCACAAACAGTCCTGGACACAGCAAATCCGTATCTAGATAAGACCTGCCACAGGAAAGGGGGAAAGCAAGCTTAGAATTTTTTTTCAGTGAAGTGGAAATGGAGAAAGCTGGAACAGAAGTTAATTCAAAGTTAAGAATCTGAGTGGGTTGGCCTTCACAACTGTTCTCTATTAGATTGAGTGAACTAATGACACTAGACTGGGAGCAGTGTCACAGATCAAATATACAGTATGGGCGGGCAACTGTAAAGCCACCAAGTATAAGAACACACAACACAAGGGAGAGTGGGTGGGAAAAATTACAGTTCCCAGCTGTAGCCACTAAATTAAAGTTTTAAACAGATCAAGGAGCAAACTCGAGAATGCTTTTAACTCTAAACAGACAATTATCAAAAATGCACAGAAAAGCTCGATTAGAGCACTCGCAAACAGAAAATACAACTCTCAGTATGAAAAAGCAGAAGCAGTTTACAGTTAAGTAATGTTAAAACAGTACATAAATGCAGTGAAACAATAAAAAAAGCTTTATAACAGTGCAAAATGTAGTAGATCAACTGTATAGCACAATTATAAGCTTTTCAGAAGTGCCGTTCAGTGAAATAAGTGTAAGAAATAACTTATCCTGCTCTTGGAATCTTAAGGAATTTCCACTTATGCAATGCAATCCAGAGCCTGAGCAATACAATAATACATAAAAGAAGGATTGGTCCTGAGGGACACCCTGTCCGGGTAAAATATAATAAAAGGCTCCATTGCCATGAGAGCCTGTATTTCTGAAACCCTTCTAACTGAAGTGATTGCCAAGAGAAAAGCTATTTTCCAGGATATAACCTGGTTCAAGGCTCCTGAGAGCACCCCAGCGCTACCAGGCTATACCTTGTATCATGCTTTTCGGCCCCAAAACCCGGGCCGAACCACAAAGGGAGGGGGAGTGTCCATATTCATAAAGGACACCCACACCTCCAGGTTAGTAGCAACACATGAAGCATCAGAGACCATACAGGTGCAACTAACCATAGGCAAAACTGCTATACAACTGGTAGCATGTTACAGACCACCCTCCCAATCTCAAGAATCCCACTCAGCCTTCCTGAAGACATTGGAGGATATGAATGTATCACAAAATACCATCACAATGCGAGACTTCAACTACCCAAACATAGATTGGGTACATTATTCTAGCCCTAATACCCTAGCCCAAAGGTTCCTGGAATTCATAAATTCAAATGCACTGGAACAACTAGTCACCTCTCCCACTAGGGGAGATAATATACTAGACCTGATCATCACAAACATGGGGACAAAATGCTCCACACCGGAAGTATACCCCTCACTAGTGAGATCTGACCACAAACTAATCACCCTGGATATACATATCCCACCTCCACCCCACCACAAAAGACCACAGTGAAAAACTTCTCAAAAGCAGACTTCACTCTTCTTAAGACTGAGATGGTATCCTTTAAGCCCACTGTGCCAGTGGATACCACATCCCACAATGCCGAATCCTTCACAAATGCTTTCTATGGACATCTCCAAGAATGCATGGATCATGCAATCCCAAACAAATCCAAGTCCCTCTCCACCAAATGTAAGCGTCCGGTCTGGTGGACCTCAGCCATAAACAAATTGTATAACAAAGAAGGAAGCTACTGCGTCAGAGCGAAATCCCATGAAGGGAAGACATCTCTGATCAACATTAGCAGAAAACTACGTTCTCTCATAAAACATCCAAGGCAAACTTTGAGAGAAAAATCGCTAAGGACACTAAAGATAACCACAAAGCCTTCTTCAGCTATGTTAGAAACCTGGGTGGAAACCCTCAGATATGCTCAGAGTTGGTTCACAACAACAAAAATACACTGAACCCACAGATATTGCTAACATTCTGGCTGACAGGTTCAGTGCAAATTTCTCCCTCCTTCACCCCAAAGAAGAAATACTTATCCCAGCTGAATGTAATCTCCCTGTCATCTCAGATGTCCAAGTGAGAACCGCCTAAACAAAGCAAAAACACAGCATCAATGGGACCTGGCGGTATCCCGGGTGCGTGTTACGTGAACTCAAGAGGAGCTAAACCCACACATAAAAATGCTATTTAACCTTAGCCTTACTTCGGGATATGTACCTGAACACTGGCGTACAGCAACAGTGGTCCCACTCCACAAGGGGGTGCCTCTACAGACCCTGGAAACTACCGCCCTATAAGCTTAACTAGCCTGGTCTGCAAAGCTATGGAAAGAATCATTATGGAACTCATAAACAGAGACATAGGGGACCTACAGACACTTGACCCCACCCAGTTTGGCTTTGTAAAGGGCAGATCCTGCCTTTTAAACCTGGTTGACTTTTTCGAAACAGTCACTAGAGCCATTGATGAGGGCAAAGCAGTCCATACAGCATACCTGGACTTGGCTAAGGCCTTCAACACAATACCCCACTCAGGCATCATAGATAAGCTAAACAGCTTAAAAGTAAACCCTTATGTCACTAGATGGGTTGCAAACTGGCTAAAGGACAGAACCCATAAAGTTAAAATCGCTGGAGCAATGTCAGACTCAAAGCCAGTCACAAGTGGTGTCCCACAGGGATCTGTCCTGGAACTCCTCTTGTTCGGCATTTATTTCTCAGATGTTAAAGCAAACATGGGAGGGCTGTGGCTGACAAAGTTCGCAGTTGACTGCAAACTAGGCGCCATAGTCGATACACCAGCAGACACACACATCCTACAAAAAGGCCTCACTGAAACGGACAACTGGTGCCGTAGTCACGGCCTTAAACTAAATGCCAAAAAATGTATAGTCATCCCTTTTGGAAAAAACAAAGTACCCACAAATTATCACATAGACAGCAACCCACTGAGTACGGAAAAAGTAATCAGAGACCTAGGGACCCAAGTAGACAATGACCTCTCATTTGACACCCACGTTGCCAAAGTGGTTAGAAAAACATTCTACCTTGCACACCTCATCATGAAGGGATTCACATCCAGATCCAAGGAGGTCATTGTACCCCTATATTCCTCCCTTATCAGACCCATGATCGAGTACAATGCCCCATTTGGTATGTACCTCACCCGGCATTTGCAACAGCTGGAGAGACCACAAAAGTACCTCACCAAAAGGATCAAGGGTCTCCAACATATGTCTTATTCTGCCAGACTAAAGAAACTTCAGCTCTATTCAGTAGCATACCGCCTGCTCAGAGGTGATCTCTGCCTGACGTACAAGGCCATGTCCAATCAGGATCTGATGGACATGCTCCACCTCAAAAATCCAAATCCATCAGGACCACGAGAGCTAAAGACTTAAACCTCGGCACAAGTATGAATAGGACATGCTGGAGGGATAGATTCATAACCCAGAGGCATCCCATGCTTTGGAACAGGATCCCAGTTCGTATTAGGCAGAGCCCCTCACTGACTCTCTTCAAGAGAAATCTTGATGAGTGGATGGGAGATCGTAAGTTTACCCCAGGGGTCACATCTGTGTCACTGCTAGACAGGGGCACAGTAAACTAATTCTATTATATAAGGGGACCTTCATTGTGTCGCTACTAGACAGAAGCACAGTATTCTAGATTTATTCTGTACATTTTTGTACCATTTCATGGGGTGGCAAAAGCCACATCACTATGGCTAGGCTTACAAATGCCCCAGGGCAGATAGCCTAGTACTATACTATGAAACTATATCTGCAGTAGCTGCTGGTTCAAAAGGAGGCAGGGTGAGTTTTTCCAGCACAAAACTGTGGTCGCATGCAGGAGTTGGTGATCTTCTGGGAGGCCTTAAATTTTTGGCCTCTCTAAGATACTGTTTAAGCAGAGGATGAGAAAAGAGGGGAGGCTCTGTGTTGTAATGAGCCGAGATGGCAGAGGCATGGATTTTTATTGAAGAAAAGGATAGGCCCTTGTCAAGCATCTCAGTCAAATATTGTAAAATCTGAGGAATATTGGGCTTTGCTGTGTCTGTTCCTTGTGCCTGGTTCCAAGCACAGAATCTATTCCATTTACCAGCATAAGATTTTCTAGTACTAGGCCTTCTGGCTTCCAAAATGACATCCATCACAGATTTACTGAGAGGTGTTGTTTGAATAATTAGTTGATCAGCCATGCTGCAAGATTCAAAGTTTGGAGCTGAGTGTGCAGAATTTGATAGTTCTGCTGAGACAGTAGATGAGGTATTTGAGTTAAGTACCATGGAGGAAGCTGAGACATATTCCTTAGAAGTGGGTACCAGTGCTGGCGAGGCCAGTCCGGAGCCACTAGGATAATTTTTGGTTTGTCCTGTCTGACTTTTAGTACGAACTTTGGAGAGTAGAGGGGGAAAGGCATAGACTGATAGGTTTCTCCAGCTGAAGGAAAGGGCATCCACTTTCCATGATTTTTTGTGATGAGTTCTTGTGCACAATTTGTCCAACTGATAATTTTGGGGAGAGGCAAATAGATCTATGTCTGGGCTCCCCCATTTCTGTGTTAACATGCTGAAGATTTGTGGATCCAGTTTCCATTCGTGTGGGTCCATAAGATTTCTGCTTAGGTCGTCTGCCAGGGTATTTTGCTTTCCTGGCAGGAATTGAGCTTGAAGATGTATTTGGTAAGTCAAGGCTGTGTTCCACAAGGCCATGGCTAGTCTGCAAAGGGGGTAGGAATGTGTACCCCCCTGCTTGTTTATGCACCACATAACTGTGGTGTTGTTCGTCTTTATCAGTAGTTATCCTGGATGAAGTAAGTCTTTGAAGGCTGTCAGAGCATTCTGAACAGCTAGCATCTCTTTCTGGTTGATATGCAGATGCATTTGGTTTGGGCTCCATTTGCCCTGAATGCATCTCCCTGCCAGGTGGGCCCCCCAAACATAGTCTGATGCATCTGTAGTTAGGGTTTGGGTGGCAGGGGGTAGAGTGAATGACAGTCCCTTGTTTTGGTGACAGGCCTCTGCCCACCAAAGAAACTCCTGTTGTAGGCAGGGAATGAGAGGAATCAATGTTTCCAGACTGTGACAATGTTGACTCCATAAACTTTTTAGGTACAACTGAAGCTTCCTCATATGCAGTCTCGCATTTGGAATTGGCAGAATGCAGGATGCCATGAACCCCAAAGCCTGCAGAATTTGTCTTGCAGATAACTGGGTTTTTGTTGCCATTTGTTTGAAGTATGTTGTCAGTTGCCTTTGTTTGTCTGGCATGAGGTAAGCCATCTGGGCAGTTGTATTCAAGCTTACACCCAGGAATGTAACCATTTGAGAGGGTACCAGTTGTGATTTCTTTTCGTTTATGGTGTACCCTAGGCATGCTAGAAGCCTTTTTACAAATGTCCGATGTTGAAGAAGAGTGTCCTTGTCCTCTGCTTAAATGAGACAGTCGTCCAGATAAGGACAAATTTGAATGCTTGTTTGTCTGCAGAATACAATTACTGGTGCCAGGCACTTTGTAAAGACCCTGGGTGCAGTAGATAAGCCAAAGGGCAGTGCAGAGAATTGGTAATGCAAAAAACCTGCTTTGAAGTGGAGGTATCTTCTGCATGATTCCCTTATTGGGATATGCAGGTATGCCTCTTTTAAGTCTAGAGTTACTAACCAAGCATTCATGCCTAGCATAGGCAGTAGCTGTTGTAAAGTCAGCATTTTGAATTTTGGAATGTCCAGGAACGTGTTCAAAATCGATAAGTCCAGTATTGGATGCCATGAATAGTCTTTTCTGGGTACCAGGAAAAGTCTTGAATAAAACCTTGTCCTATTTCCTTTTCTGGTACCGGTTGAATAGCACCCATATCCATGAGAGACATGACTTGTTTCTGGGCCTCCACCCACTGGTTTTGTGGCAGATCCGACCATCTGTTTGGAATAGGCAAAGTATGGAAATGAAATCTGTACCCCTGGGATACTATGTTTAATACCCACTTGTCTTGGGTAATTAACTGCCAATTTTGAGCATGAAGTGCTAGTTTTCCCCCCAAGGGGGCTACCAAAAGAGAAGTGCTTCGTGATGGCAGAGCAAAGTCATTGAGACTGCTTACTGTAGGGTTGTGCTTTGTTTCCTCCAGATTTGGAGGTGGAGGCACCCCATTGCTTTGACCTGTAAAATCCCTGTGATTGGTATCTGGAGCTTTTTGAGTGCCTGGATTTGCCCTGAGTGGCTCTGTTGAACACTGGAAAGGACCAAGTTTTAGTAGGCCAGTGTCTACTGAACCTGGGTGGCTGCACTTGCAAGAAATCTTTTACAGTTTGCATAGATTTAGCTTTGTCTTCCATTTTCTTTAAAACTTCTTCTGCCTTATTACCAAACAAAGTATCATGCTGCAAAGGGGCATCCAACAATTTAGCTTTAACATGATCAGGCAGATTTTGCTCCTTGAGCCAGGCATGCCTTCTAATCACAGATCCAGTAACGGCGGCCCTACAAGAGGCCTCCAAGGAATCAAAACCACATTGCAAAGTATGCTTTCCAACTTGTTCTGCTGAATGCAATAATTCATATAACTTTATTTTCCAGACAATCAGAAATCAACATAATTTTCTGTTTCAGTAAGCCCATAACATGCTGTTGATATTTAAGCATATCAAACTGGCAGTTTAAAGCCCTAACTGCCAAGGTTGCAGACGTATAAACCTTCTTACCCCATCTATCCAGTGCCCTGGAATCTCTATCAGAAGGGGTGGGATTCTTGGCTGTAGAGGCCTTTACACCCTTGGGACCCTAAGAAATAGTTTCAGGATCAGCTGCAGGACGTTTGAAAAGAAATTTGTGGGAGTCAGGAACCCTGTAATATTTGTCTGGCTTATTAGGAGCCGGAGACAAGGAATCAGGAGCCATGCTCGATTCCGAGAACACATCATCAACAATGTCGAATACAGGAGGTATTGCCAAAGGCCTATGCTGAGGAAGAAGGAAATCCCTAAGCCTCTTTTTTGATTCAGAGAAGTCCTGACTCTCCCAGTGAAAATGTTCCCTTAAAGGTAAGCAAAGACTCTCCAAAAGAGTAATCCTCAGGAGGAGGTGCAGATGGGATGGATTCCTCTGCATCAGAATCCTCATAGGGTGGAATAGAAAATTCCTGATCAGAAGAGATGGAAACCTGATCTGAAGATTCATAATCAGTGCCTTGCCTAGGCCTCTTAGCAAGGGGTGGTTTGGAACCCCTGATCAAGGTAATTAAATCCTATGCCATTTTGATCATCTGTTTTTTAGGCATAGGGGCCTGAGCACGTGGCTCATGCGTTGGTTTTTTAGACATGGAAGTTGTTTTTGACCTTGTTTTTGTTGCTGGCGTCGGTTTAATATAAAAATGTTGAGGCCTGAAAACACCCTCAGAAGCCGGTGCCTGCTCAGCGGCTCCAGACCCATCTAAGGGAGAGACATCCATTGGTTCAATACTCTGAGAATCTCACGGCATACCGGACTCCGAATGGGTCTCGATAGAGGCCTGCGACTCAAAAGTAGCGGGTATCAGGGGCTGCGAAAGTACCTCACTGAGTACCGGTGAACCGGCGACTGGCTTAGGAGAAGCTTCGTCATCTGTTTTGGACCTCGACGATCTGTCTCTGTCTTTCTTTGCGTTTTTTGTGAACTCCGGTAGTCAGATTGCTAACAGACGACATTTCAGGATAATTAAATCTTGAATCAAAATATTTAGAAGCAAAAATATACCAACACTTAATAGTGCGTTGGTTAAATCTAGCACAAAACCGACAGCAAAGCACGTCGTGATCTGGGCCTAGGCAAGGAATACAGTACAGATGAAAATCCTTATGAGGTATTTGCTTCCCACAAGTAATGCAATTATTAACTTTTACTGACATTGGTAAGGAGCAAGAAAAAGTATCCCCAATGGGGTGCTTAGCTTTAGTTTGAAGACTTCGGTTCTGAAACTCGAATATGAAAATTTCAGGAGTTGGCCGACTGGCACTTGCGAACTGCTTCTGCTTCAGGCACCGCATGGCAAGAAAGACTGAATAAAATGGGGTCGGCTGCATGTTTTATACCCCTGACGACCTGACGTCATGGAACAGGAGACAGCAACCGACGCAGGACCCAAGACTTTGTTATTCAGGCCGACTGACGGCAACCTGCCAGCAGATTACCCAAATGTAATGACTGCAACAGTGAAATACGAAGAACATCCATAAGGTTTTCTTTACCTATGTCTGCAACCTTGGAGACAGTACATAATGAATGTGTAACACCAATTGAAAATGGAGCCACCTACATTGAGCCAGATGACACAGCAAAATCAATTGGCTGACAAACTCGTATCCAATTTTATCCGGGTCTATATTATATCATCAAACACTTAAAAAAGCGAATGATGAATAATCAACCCCATGTAAGCGAAAGCTTACAATCGAGAAAGCTCAAAACAGCAATTTTTTTCCAAGGGAAAAAAAATAGCTGTTCAAAAAAATAAAAAAAAAGATAAAGGAAAAAAAAATTGAAATAATACATAAAGTGGGGGGGCTTCGTGCCCCCACACCACCCTACTTATATATACCAACTCCGAGATCGCACTACAGTGCCGAAAACGGCAAAGTAACAGAAGCGGCCAATCGACTTCTTTCCCTGGGAAAGAATTTGCTTAAAAGCCGCTTCTCTGTTTTGCCTTTTCTTTGTTTTAAGTTTGACCAAGACGCATTCAATAAAATGCATTTTCGGTCATCTAATAGGAACCCTTTTATCCATCCCCCCAGCCACCACTCAGGAAATACCATTGAACAAAAGCCCCCCCAAACTGTCACTAGGGAGATGGCCCTAAATGTACTCTCCATGGCCAGGAACACCACACTGATGGGCCCTGATAATATCTCAGGATGCCTCCTAAATAGCAAGAAACATGACGCAACAGAACCACTGGCATCACAATTTAATTGTAGCCTCCAGATAGGCTTTGTACCACACAAATGGAGAACTGCAATAATTAATCCTCTGCAAAAGAAGCCATCTACAGAACCATAACTACAGACCCATAAGCATGGATAATGTCATAGGCAAAGCCAAGGACAAGATTATCATTGAAATGATTAATGATGATGCAGAAAAAGACATTGGATCCAACCCATTTTAGTTTTGTCAAGGACAGATCATACCTGCTCAATCGGCTGAATGACTTCAAGGTCATAAAGGCAACGGACGATGGCAAAATGGTGTGTACTACTTACCTTGACCTGATCAAGGCATCTGATACAACACCCTACTCGGGCATTGTAAACAATCTCACAGACTTGGGTATAAACCCCTAAATTACATGCTGAACAGCCAGATGGATCTCAAGCAGGACCGAGAAAGTTAAGCTAGGGGATTCCATCTCCACAAAGAGGCTGATTACTAGCGGAGTTCCTCAGGACTCTGTACTGGGTCTACTCCCCTTTGATATACATTTCTTTAAAGCAAATCCAGTGTCAAAGGCCTCTAACCGAAGAAGTTTGCAGACAACTGCAAACTAGGGGCAGTAAAAGAATCCCCCCAAGACATTAACATCCTCCAGGAAAGGTTGTCACAGACAAAGAACTGGTGCCAGAGGCTCTGTTTAAAATTCTGTGCCAAGAAATGGTTTGAGAAGTCAGCTACCCCAGGAAACTACCACACTGATAACACACCCCTAAGAGTAGACCCAGCAGTTAGGGATTTTGGGATGTATGTAGACAGTAACCTGGCCCTCGACCATAATGTGTCAGTGGTAGTAAGGAACTCATTCTATGTTGCTCAATTTACAAGTAAGGGAATGATATCATTCAACTGTATTCAGCCCTCAGACCTATCACCGAGTACAAAACCACCATTCAGTATGTACCTGACCAGGCACATGCAACAACTGGAAGTCCACAAAGATTCTTCACCAAAAGAAAACAGAATGTTAACATGTCCTATGCAGATTGCATCAAAGCCCTATCTCTATACTCTGTCTGCTATAGACTGTTGAGGGACAATCTATGCCTGGCGTACAAAGCATCCTTGAATCCCATTATGATGGACCCTCTGTATATCTGCAAAACAAACAGTACCAATATCTGATCAAGAGGCTAAAACCAAGCTTGTGACATAAATAGAACATGTTGGAGGGACAGCTATGTGTCTTACAGAATACCTCTTCTCTGATCCAGATTTCCCATCCCTGTGAAGCAGAGTTTTTCTCTAACCCAATTTAAGTGTAACCAGGACCAGTAAATGGGAAATCAGAAATTCATCCCAGGTCTGACTCTTTACCCTGTAATGGACAGATAGATGCAGCCTGTAAAGGCTTGACAATCCAAACCTTAGTCAACATTTAGGGCACCAAAAGTTGTTGGATACAATTGGGATGCATGGCTAGGTTTACAAAGGGCCCTGTGGTTGTTAGCCTAGTACACACCTAGAAACCTATGAAAAAAGCTTACATTTTCCTAAACATTCCCTACTTAATTACTACAGTAAGATACCAAGAGCATACGTTATGGTAGAAATAAAAGCAGACTTCAGTCAGCAAAAGTCCTCAGCTATGCCTTCAGATTCTTTTTTTTTCAAAACAAGTTTATTATGCCTTCAGATTCTGAGCAATCCAGTTCATATGTTATAAAGTTCTGAGCTCAGATTCAGAGCAATCCAGTGCATATGTTACAAAGT
>NC_056732.1:1465289807-1465309337 GCF_019279795.1 Protopterus annectens
CGATCTTGTAGCCCAGGCAGGTATGACCCTGGCCCTGAGTAGCATCCTGCCATCACCCAGAATGATGCCACAGTACAAGGACAAAATGATTGACTTCAACAATTGGCTAAGCTTCTGGTGTCATTCTAAGCGGATCCAGTATTTGTCTGCCTGGGACGACATGATAGACAGACCACGATGCTTTGCCAGAGATGGCTTGCACCTGTCACCCTTGGGATTCCGGATACTGTCTAAGGCTCTTGCCACCCCTATAGTGCCTTTTTTAGGCAAGGTTCAAATCACAAATTCACCACCGTAACAGGTACAAGGAAGCAAAATCTGAAGGTAATGCTACTCAATGCTAGAAGTCTAAACCTCAAAATGCACTCACTCGAGGCACTCTTTAAAATGGAGAACATCGACATCTGTGCAGTGACAGAGACCTGGTTCAAAGCTCCAGAGAGCACCCCTGCATTACCAGGCTATAATTCATACCACACCTTTTGGCCACCTAACCCAGAACAAAGCACTAAAGGTGGAGGCGTGTCCATATTCATTAAGGATATCCACACCTTCAGGGTAGTTGCACAGCATAATGCATCCAAGATTATCCAAGTGCAACTAACTCTGGGCAAGACCGCAATCCAAACTGTAGCTTGCTACAGACCCCCCTCCATGCCCCAGGATTCCCACTCCTCATTTCTTGATACACTGGAAAGTATTAGGGTACAACCTAACTGGGAAAACTACTCATGTGCCAACTCTTTTGCTCAACATTTTCTGGAATTCATAAATTCCAATGCCTTGGATCAACTTATTCACACCCCCACCAGGGGCAGCAATATCCTAGACCTGGTCATTACCAACATGGGCAACCGGTATTCCACACCAGAGGTCAATTCCTTGTTGGTCAGATCCAACCACAAGCTAATCACCCTAGACATCCACATCCCGCCCCCACCCCCAATTAGGGAAACCACCGTAAAAAACTTCTCCAAAGCCAACTTCACACTTCTTAAGACAGAATTGGCAAACTTCATGACACCCATGCAGACAGGCAATAGAGGTACGACTGCTGAATCCTACACAAATGCACTTTATAAGCACTTACACGAGTGCATGGATCATGCTATCCCTAATAGAACCAAGATGCTATCCTCCAAAAAAAGAAAGTCAATCTGGTGGTCCTCTGCTATAAACAAACTCTACAACAGAAGAAAGAAACTGTTGCAAAAAAGAGTAAAATCCCATGACTGGAGGAACTCCCTGGTCAACCTCAGTAAGAAGCTGAGATTCCTCATAAAATCCTCCAAAGCTAGTTACGAAAACAAAATTGCCACTGACTCTAAAGACAACCACAAAGCATTCTATAGCTATGTCAAGAATCTCAATGGCAACACTCAGATCTGCTCTGAGTTACAGCACAATGGCACTAAATAAACAGAACCAACTGATATTGCCAACATCCTGGCAGATAGGTTCAGTGCTAACTTTACCCCCCTCTCAACCCTTAGAGGGCCTACACCGGAAGAATGCAAAGTTCCTGTAATCACAGCTGCACAGGTAAAAACACACTCTGCAAACCAAGAACACAGCATCCATGGGACCTGACAATATCCCAGGCTGCGTTCTACATGAACTACAGAATGAACTGGCACCCTACCTAAGTACCATGTTCAGTCATAGCCTCACCTCAGGCTTTGCACCCATTGAATGGTGCACTGCGACAGTTATCCCACTCCACAAAGGGGGAGCCACGACGGACCCCAGGAACTACTGCCCCATTAGCCTGATGAGCCTGGTCTGCAAGGCCATGGAACGTATCATCATGGAACTCATAAACAAAGACATTGGTAATCTCCAAACTGTGGAACCTACCCAGTTCGGATTTGTAAAAGGCAGATCATGTCTCGTAAACCTGACTGACTTCTTTGAAGCAGTCACCAAAGCCATAGATGAGGGTAAGGTGGTTCACACAGCTTACCTACATCTCGCCAAGGCTTTCGACACCATCCCCACTCTGGAATTATAGATAAACTCACTAAACTAGGTATAAATCCCTATGTCACAAGATGGGTTGCCAACTGGCTCATGGACAGAACCCACACTGTGAAAGTAGCAGACTCCAAATCCAACGTCAGACCAGTGACAAGTGGAGTACCACAGGGTTCAGTCCTGGGTCCTCTCCTGTTTGGCATCTACTTCTCTGAAGTACAGGCTAACACAGAAGGTCTTTGGCTAACAAAGTTTGCAGATAACTGCAAACTAGGAGCCATAATCAAAACTTCTAACGATGTGGACATACTGCAAAAGGGCCTCAATGAGACAGATGCCTGGTGTCAAAGCCATAGCCTGAAGCTCAATGCCAAAAAGTGTATTGTCATCCTCTTTGGTAAAAACTCTGTACCCATGAACTACCACATAGTTGGTAATCTACTTAACGCCAAAAATGTGATAAGAGACCTTGGGACACGTGGACAGTAGTCTCTCCTTTGACAATCACATCGCCGCAGTGGTCAGGAAATCCTTCTACCTCATCACAAAAGGTTTTTCATCCAGAAAAAAAGAGGTAATTGTTTCCCTCTACTCATCACTCAATTAGACCCATTATAGAGTACAACACCCCTTTTGGTATGTACCTCACAAGACATCAACAACTGGAAAGGCCACAGAAATACCTCAAAAAGAGGATTACTGGCCTCAAACAGATGCCCTATGCAGACCGTCTCAAAAAACTCCAGATTTACTCCGTCGCATATCGCCTACCCAGAGGTGATCTCTGCCTAACATACAAAGCTATGTCAAACCCAGAGCTGTTGGACATGCTCCACTTAAAGAAATCCAAATCCCTCTGAGCTACACGCTCTAGGGACCTAAACCTTGTCACCACAATAAACAGAACATGCTGGAGGGATAGATTCCTGTCCCAGAGACTTCCCATACTCTGGAACAGACTACCTATGTCAAACAGAGCTCCTCATTAGCACTCTTCAGGAAAAGTCTTGATGATTGGATGGGAGATAGGAAATTCACCTCGGGGATCACTTCTGTGGCTCTGCTCGACAGGGGCACAGGAAAATAATTTTCTTGGGTGGCGAAAGCCAGGGTACATTTTTGGCTAGGCTTATATAGGCCCTAGGGCCAATAGCCAGTACCTACCTATGAACCTATGAACACTCCTACTCCCAATGCAGAAACCTTGAATATATCAGAATGTTTTGCCATTAGTATACCAAAATCCACACTTACTATACCCACATACATTCAGTCTTCATATTTCTAGTATCTTCAACATTCAACAAATAGAACATATAACTATATTTCAAAGTCAATCTTTCTGTTGAAGAACTGCATATTTGATAAAGCAAATGACAGCCATATATACATACGCACAAGCACACACACTATATATATGTATCTGCATAGATATATATATATATATATATATATATATATACACACACACACATACATATGACACACACACACAAACACACATTATACTCACATACTCATTGTAAAAATCATATGAACTAAGTAAGTATTTTGGAAATGTTTAGATGTACATCCCAATGCTTTTTCTGCAACTCTTCATGCTCTAACCTTCACCACCAGCTGGAGCACCAGTGATCTCCCAACTAAATATCCTCATGATCTTACAGGGGAATAACTGAATCATAATTTCACCACTCTACCAGCAATTTATTTATTTTTGAAAGTTTTCATTTGATTTTACATATTCCAACAATAATTCAGCAATATGAAACAAAATAAAACAAAACTATATACAAAAGCCCATTAACAAGCATTACAAACACAAAACCATTAGTACTTTTCTAATAGATCATTACATTTTTGCCAGCTTTGTATTGATGAGTTGCATTTCTAGTTCTTATTTTTATTCTTATTTTTATGGTTGACAATTCATTTTTACAAACAGATCTGGCTATACAGATAAACTCACTAATAAAAGAGAGTAGTTTTGCATTTCCAGTTGTTAGTTATAACTTTATTGCAATAGCTAGGACAGACCAAAAAAGAGGTATCTGCGATACTGGAATAACGTCTGGGACTGGGGCACTGAACAAATTTAAGGAATCTGTAAGCATTTTTTTTTTTTTTAGTGATGAAAAGTCTTACTGGATTATAGACTCCCTTAGCTCAGAAATGGCTGATATTTCTAGTGAAGATGTGTATAATTTGTAAGGTAAATGCAGCTGTATTTTCTGATGATATGATAAAGTCAGTCCTGCTATTTGAACAGAATATGGCATGCCTCAAAAGGCTGTCACCTCTGTCACTGCACACTACCTACACATATAAAGACCATCACACCTCCAGCCTGGAACTGTAACATATATATGTAAAGAAAAATTCACACCTGTAAATAAAAGTACAAAATTATGCAAGAATAATATTTGTCCCTAAGGAGAAAGAATACAGTGCCAGGCCTTTCGGTCTTTCCATGGTTGTTAATGTGTTAGCAAGGGGTTGACATAAATTATTACAATAACTACTATGTGGTTTTCAAATAGTGATGCTTAAAAGAAGGGGAGGTCATTTGGTAATATGTTAACACATTTGGTGCTGGAAGATCAGAAGGCTGTGTGTTCTCTCTCCAGGTGATCAGATTACTTTTCAAATTGCTGAGACTACAGTGCTGCACTCGAGTGTGCTGTCCTTTGGACGAGACATTAAACAGAGGTCCCATCTGCTTGCGCTGGTGCTATTTATAGAGAAAAGTTAAGTCTGAATTTCCCTAGTAGTATACACACAGTCTCTGGTCTCCCATGAAAACAGGCTACTAGCCTAGTGGGACTAACCTGGTCAACAAAGGATAAATAACTGAATAGTGGAGCTCAAGAGAGCACTTTGATGGGTCTGGTATTTGTCTTATGTAATGCCCTTGTATTATGTGGAGTGTTGTTCTAGGAGTTACCAAGAATGACTTTTGGGAGCATATATTCAAGTTTGGGTGTCAAGAGGTTAGTAGCAATAGAGTTACATGTTGTTGCAACAAACGTTTAAGTTTTATGTGCTTGAGCTGTGCAGTGACCTTTTTTGACATTTGATTCTGTGCATGAGTAGAATGTGAGGGGCGGGTCTAGCACTTATGTAACTCTCCTATGGCCTACAGAAGTGCAATGTTAGTATTAATGATTAGTGAAAATATATTGGGTTGCTACCTTTTCAGGTGCCAAGATCAGGGTATTTCTTACAAAGATGAGCAATTTTGCTGGACAAACCACACCATCAGTTAATACACAACAGATGCTTTTACTTTCTTACCACAAGATTAGCATGATAGCATATAATTGTACATGTTTCCATTATTTTATATCATATTAATATATATTTTGAGGAAAATTAGAAATCTGTTTTCTTCTATACTGTTGGGACATTTGTCACTTTTCATGTTTTTGCAAGGCAAAAGTGTATGAATCAAGACTGCCTGTAAAAAGAGTGGCAGACTTTATAAGTACTAAGTATAGAAAAAAAAAAGGGTGCAACTTTTTTGTCAGGAAGTACTGAGATCATAAAGGGTTAGGGCCAGCTGCTACTTGTGGCTACACCTGAACATACATCGCTGATGTATTCGATCATCACATTTTAACAGTTGCATACATTATTTACTTTATTTGCCTCATCATCTCGGCACATATTTCTTTGTTTGCTTGTTATTTTTATTTGTATATTAACCAGGCAGACCCATTAGTCACAATGCCTTTTTTTCCAAGGGTGATCTATAATCACTGCCTGATTATGTAACTTGTTCAGGCAAATGAGGCTGAATAAATCAGACTCAGGACTGCAGAATAATGTTCATTAGCAGGTCCTCCCTCACCTTAAAGCACTCTGCACTAACTTACAAGACAAAATTTGTACTTTTATGGTGGAGACAGTATACACTGGACTTGTTTTGGCAAACTGTCTCAAAATTATTGTAGTTGGGGAAACCCAACCCTCACACCCCTAGCAGTTAAATGTAGCCTAGCACAAGGTAATATCTATCAGGTGGAGTTAACAATTGACCTATTTTACGAAACAGTTTAGTTGTTTTGCTAAAATTTCCATGACACTGTTCAAGACGAATCTGGATCAGTGGATAGGGCACCTTAAATTCTTAACGAGGATAGCGCCCACAATCCTCCTGGACATGGGCAGTCATTATTAAATGCAATCTTGGGCACTGACTAGCTTTTCTATGGTATTACATTGGATGAAATGGCTAGGCTTGAAATGACCACTGGGTCGACAGCCTAGTAATCTCCTATGGTCCTAAGTGATAATGAGTTAACCAACTGCATTTGGGTCATTTATGCACTTCTTTTATTCTCTCTCTCTGCGGTTTCAGATGACACAGCATAAAACATTTCATCTCAGAATCCTGGAATTGTTGGTTAAGTTTCTTCATCTGGCAGTTAGCACAGCAAATTAAGGTTGAGTCATTAACAAGCTTCTTCCTGCAGTCTTGAGTTGGATTCCTTCAGCCTCCATTTGTCTACTGTGTGACTCAGTCAAGACACTTAACCAGATAATGCTCTTAAGGCAGTTGGGAAAGTTAAGCTAGGCTTCTCAATAATCTCCTTGACCACACGCCTAGTAATTGCCTACAAACCTATGGACAAAGACAGGGACTTTTAAGAGCACTCAGTCAACCAGCAAACAGCTATAGAAAATCCACACAGACCCAGGAGGAACAGGTAAACTCTAAACAGACAATAAATGGAGGTCAGGACTGAATCCCAGATTCTGCATCTCTGAGGCACAAACTTTCACTAAAGTCTCACTGCGTTTCACGCAAATAATTAAAAACAAAATAAATCAGTGACCATTGGTTCCCATATGTATTAGTGTGAAGCAAGACCATCCCAGATTCCCACAGACACCATGCAAGACGTTCAAAGAACTGGCTAATTCTTCAGCCTCATTGCATTTTCTGAAATCTTTTCCTTCCCACCTACCACTGACTTTAGGTCCCTATACTTACCCCCTACATTTCCATGATACTCAGATCCCCATTCTTGGTAGCAAAGCCTTAAGACTTTTTTGTTTGGAGGGTCCTCCTTGAGGGAAAAGGCTTTCATACTTACCAGGGGTCTGGACTTGCACCACACTGAAGATGGTAGGTAATGAGATCAGCTTGGCCATCATACTGCAGTGGATTAAGGTATTTTATACCCTAACTTCCTGTAGTGTGCAGGACAGTATTTCAATGTTGCAAGCAATAAACAGAGTGAGAGGCATCCCCTACCCTCACTAGCAATGCAATGGCATAGCCTAATCTCCTAGCAAGAAGCCATCTTTTGTATGGTTCCCCAGTCTAACAGGGGCTTGTGATATAAACTGATCCCATAGCAAGCATCCTCTAGCCTCACCCACAGATAAAGAAGAGCAATCATAGCTTTATTTTTGCTCTCTCAGCCAGTTCCACCAGCACCTGGGTCACTACTTGAACCCAGGTCTTCTAGATGGTACCTATTGCTCCATCAGTCCATGCTAGAGTGTCAATTTCATTAACTACATTTTGCATTGAAATTGCAACTGCCAACACTTGCAAATGAATCTTTCTTTCCTTCTTTCATGAGCCTCCTCAGACTAAACATGTTTTCTTAGCTTTAAAAATGTAGATAGTTGCACATTTTATTAGATGTGCATAATTTCTAACTTATTTATTTTAATAACATGGAATTATATACTTTAACATGGGATTGTTTACTGTGGACAAGCACACTGATTCATGAACAAGCTGAATCACCTTAATGGAATGAAACTGCCTAGTTTGTTTTAAAAGTAGAGAGAGACTCTGTGGTTGAAATCTACCTAAATTCTCTGCTGTGTACAGAACCAGAGCTGCTGCTATTCTTTTCATACATTTTTGTCAGAGTTCTAGTTGCATTTGGAAACCCTCTCTAAAGTCAGTAGAATACACAAACAGAGTTGCTGCTGTCTTTTTCTTTCTGTTTGTCTGGGACTGTTGATTGGAATTGAGGAATTTTAATCAATGGAGATATTTAAACCAAGGATTTCTGGACCCAAATATTTTGGACTTCATCTTCATCTTGAAGCTTCAATCAGCTACAATAAGTATCTGGAAATAGCAACAAATTACGAGTTTCTTACGTCTTCAGAGAAGGAAAACTCCTATGCGTACAAAAGTGTATGATGCACTTTTCATTTCATCACCTCGGTGATGCAGCTACTCACTTTAACTTGCTAAGTGTACTACTACATCAACAACTTTCCTTGCTTCATAATGCTATTATTACTAGCCTGCTTAACCTCTGAAACACCTCCTTCTCTCCTCTCTTTACTCCCTCATTCCTATTTGAATTTTATTGTTTATTTTTTAATATCTGAATGCAAGTGTAACATTTAGAGACCTGAACATTTATTCAATGCTTGTATTCATTGTTTGAAGCTTTTGCACTATGTATCTTCACATACTGTTCTGCTGTCTGCCTTGAGGTCAAGGTCATGCTAGAAAAAGATCCTCTGACCAGTGCACTAACCCAGTTACCAGATGTGAAACAGATGCATAAATAAATAAAATAATGTTTGATAGACAGCTGCATCCCACCCCGACATCAGATCAGAGAATTCAGGTTTCATCAACAGAATTCTGCATTTCAAACCAAAATGCTTTATGCTGTTTTCAAATAGCTACCTTTGAACAAAACAAGTTTGTAAGGTTTTCTGTACTCTGCATTTACAGACACCCTCTTAAAGACTTAAATAAAACACATCAAACACTAGGATAGTGCATGTACAAGCTATAAAAGCAAACCTCTCAATTATTTAGTGCAAGAATTCTTGATAAAGCCAAAAATAATGGTGGAACAAAGTTCCAAAATCAGAGAAAGATTTTAGATACTGCTCTTAAAAACTTAGAAAGTTGTTAGAATAACAGGTTTTGCATTAACATGTATTTTCTGAAGCATATGAATTCTGAAATGCAAATGTCTTGTTATAATTTTGTGACTTCAATCCTCAACGATTCACCAGAAAAATATAATTTTTGTGAGGAACAGACAAAAAATATGACACAAAATATAAAAAATTGGGCAAAATTCCCAATAGTTGAGAGGTATGTATAAAAGTATTTTAACCCAATTTCCATAGACAATCACATTATGTTAAATGAATACCGTCAGCCTATGGAACAATGAATTTAACAATCATTAAATACAGCAATGTTATACATTTTAAACTGTATACCAAGGTAGAAAGAATTCCACCAGTTTTCTCACAATACTTATGAGGATATTGTGTGTACTCAACGAATCAGTAAAGAGCTACAAAACTTGCACATCAATAATCTATATTCAAATGCCTCCTGACTCAAGAAAACCAATCCCATTTCTTCAATGCATTAAGGAATTTATTTTAAATAGTATCCCATCACTGATCATAGTGTACAGGAGTTAACTTCTGCTTCTAAACTTGTGATCAGTCTGTTCAATATGTCATTTGTCTTGCAACTGCAACTTGCAAAATTCTGTGCTAAACCTGTATATAGTCATAAAACTATTGTGGTCTATATGCAAATGAGTGTGATGCACTTTATATTCTTAAGGGAAACAAGTTTCCTAAGTTAATAACCTTAATGAAGCAAGTGAGCTCCAATGCCTAGCACAGTGTGATGAACAGTGATTACAAATTAAGCCATCCTCTGTCTGCATGTTATTTTTCATTAACGTGTTCCTTAGTTTGCTATATTTAAGCACTTCAGGGACTTCCTGCCAGCCAGCTTCTGAATGCTGCTTTATCTACAAGCATAGCTTCGGTCTTTATTCAACAATGAACAAACAGTCTAGTTTGGGGGAAGGGGCAAAGCAACACAAATAATCTTTATTAATTTAACAACTGTTTTTGCATTAACAAGTCTGTCTTTTAACATCCTTAGGGTATGCAATTCTCAAAGAAAATTATCAGGTACATTGGGATGTCTGAACATTATTACATTAAATATAAAAGCACCAACAGCCGCCTGCTAGCATGTCTGCCCTTAAGAAATCAGGCCGCTGGGCAAATTCATAAATATTTTGCTGGAAACATACAATTTCTATATATTTTTGCTACAATTAAAACTGAAAACACAAATGTCACCTAAATATACGGACTTTAACAAGAAGCTGGCATTCTGCATTCCCTGCTAGCTTTGCCAAGTTCTCAGACTTGAAATTGCATCTTATTAATGCTTGGTTTTGCAAAACATCTGTTTAGCAGGATGAAAAGCCTCGACATATAGCAGATACCAGAGACCTACACAGACAGTTCCCCAAAAGCTGAGCAGTACTAGGAAATCTAGACACACATTTCCTAAGGTCTTCATATCAAAAGGCCTACACAAATGAGTACATTTAAAAGGAAAGGCAAATAATTTTATTACGGAAAGTGCAGAAAAAGATGATGTTGGATTAAAGTAGTCAAAACAGAAAACTGGAAATCTCTCATGAAAACTGAGAAAGGATAGACTTTCAATGAGAAGAGCTGCTGGAGACTTTCTGCATTACATTCCTCTTGGCAATTCTTCCCCAAGAGTTTGCTGCTTCCTTTGTTTTTTGGCTTTAGGAGAAGACATTTCACAGCAGCAGTATGAGTTTACAGAAACTGAGTTAGCACTAGATGATGGAGTTTTGGGGAAAGTTGCAAAGCCTGTAGTAACGAAAGAGGGAGCAATGGTTATAATAATGATATTCCACACAAAGAATTACACCTAAATGTTTTTGCAGAATTCCTCTTTCTCATGTACATCAGTCTTCACGTTTGAGAATTTCTGTATAAATACTGAGCTCACAAGCCACTCCGGTGGCATAGCTGGATAAAGAACCAACTATTACTCAGGTGACACTGGACTGATTAGTTAGTGGCTTGGGTGACTGATGGAGTGGCAGGAGAGGATGGGAGTGTCTATCTTGGGGAGAGGAAGGAGACATGGGCATCTCTTGCAGTGGAGACATCACTGTGAAGTGGTGTGGCCCAAAGAGCAGTTGGGGGGTGGTGGTCTTAGTTGAGCTGTTGTGGAACTGGGTGTGATGCATCACAACATTCCCACTGTACACCCACCCCTTGGATGTAAAGATGTTGCAGCAAGGGAGGGGAGTAGCGGGCAAGTCATTCAAGAATCCCCCAATGGAAGCAGACACACACACACAGCTTCCGGGACACCCTTAGGAGCCACAATTAGCCCCAGCATACCAGATTAAATACAAGGGGTAAAGACATTGGCTAGTAGGTCCTTTATGGAAGTGGGGCAATCACAATCAGCCCTAGCATACCAGATTAAATACAAGGGGTAAACAGATTGGCTAATAGATCCTTTTCTGGATGTGGGGCAACTGGGGCGCCAGGTAGATAACATAATAAATAAAAATTGAGTTCACAGGCCGATAACTGATGGCTGAGTGCGAGTCGCTTCAGTCCCTAGTAGGTAACATGAAGATGGGTGGGAACAGCCTGATTAGCTCCAGGAGAAGACTACATGGAGAACTTCTTTGTGGCCTGGAGGAAAAAAAAGCATGGCATACCTTCTTACACAGTTTAGTATCTGTCGTGATGGGAAAGTTGAATATAACTGCCAAGTCCAGGTCATTTCCCACACACTTGGAAACAAGCACGTCTGACAATCTTTCAATACAAGAACGTGGGTTAAGGTTGAGTTGTTATGAACTTTTCAGTAGATTTGTGATTTACTCCCAGACTTTCTATTTGTGCACTTTCATAGTGTGCAAGTCACTTAACCTTAACAGTGCTCTTATAAGCAGCCTTGAAAACTGGTACTTGTGCCTAGATTATTTTAACCTGGTTAGCAAGTACCAAGGAGGGAGTTGAGACATATTCCTTAGAATTGGGTACCAGTGCTGGCGAGGCCAGTCCGGAGCAATTAGGATCATTTTTGGTTTTTCCTGTCTGACCTTTAGTAAGATCTTGGAGAGAAGAGGCAGAGGGGGAAAGGCATAGACTCCTCCAACTGAAGGATAGGGCATCCACTTTCCATGCTTGTCTGTGATAAGTCCTTGTGCAGAATTTGTCCAGTTGATAATTTTGGGGAGAGGCAAACAGAAATATGTCTGGGCTCCCCCATTTCTGTGTTACCATGCTAAAGATTTGTGGATCCAATTTCCATTCATGTGGGTCCATAAGATTTCTGCTTAGGTCATCTGCCAGAGTATTTTGTTTTCCCTGGCAGGAATTGAGCTTGAAGATGTACTTGGTAAGTCAAAGCTGTGTTCCACAATGCCATGGCTAGTCTGCAAAGGGGGTAGGAATGTGTACCCCCTTGCTTGTTTATATACCACATAACCATGGTGTTGTCCGTCTTATCAGTAGTTGTCCTGGATGAAGTAAGTCCTTGAAGGCTGTCAGAGCATTCTGAACAGCTAGCATCTCTTTCTGATTGATATGCAGATGCATTTGTTTTGGGCTCCATTTGCCCTGAATGCATCTCCCCGCCAGGTGCATAGTCTGATGCATCTGTAGTTAGGGTTTGGGTGGCAGGGGGTAGAGTGAATGACAGTCTCTTGTTTTGATGACATGTCTCTGCCCACCAAAGAAACTCCTGTTGTAGGCAGGGAATGAGAGGAATCATTGTTTCCAGACTGTGACAATGTTGACTCCATAAACTTAAGAACCATTGAAGTTTCCTCACATGCAGTCTTGCATATGGAATTAGAAGAATGCAGGATGCCATGAACCCCAAAGCCTGCAGAATTTGTCTTGCAGATAACTGTGTTTTTGTTGTCATCTGTTTGAAGTATGTTGTCAGTTGCCTTTGTTTGTATGGCGTAAGGTAAGCCATCTGGGCAGTTGTATTCAAGCTTGCACCCAGGAATGTAATTATTCGAGAGGGTACCAGCTGGGATTTCTTTTCGTTTACTGTGTACCCTAGGCATGTTAGAAGTCTTTTTACAAACGCCAGATGTTGAATAAGAGTGTCCTTTTTCTCTGCTTGAATGAGACAGTCATCCAGATAAAGATAAATTTGTATGCTTCATCTGCAGAATGCAATTACTGGTGCCAGGCACTCTGTAAAGACCCTGGGCGCAGTAGATAAACCAAGGGCAGTGCAGAGAATTGGTAATGCAAAAAAACCTGCCCTGAAGCAGAGGTATCTTCTGCACGATTCCCTTATTGGGATATGCAGGTATGCCTCTTTTAAGTCTAGAGTCACTAACCAAACGTTCTTGCCCAGCATAGGCAGAAGCTGTTGTAAAAGTCAGCATTTTGAATTTTGGAATGTCCAGGAATGTGTTCAAAATCGATAAGTCCAGTATTGAATGCCTGGCATTGTCTTTTCTGTGTACCAGGAAAAGTCTTGAATAAAAACCTTGTCCTTCTTCCTTTTCTGGTATTGGTTGAATAGCCCCCATGCCCATGAGGGACATAACTTGTTTCTGAGCCCCTGCCCATTGACTTTGTGGCAGATCTGGCCAACCGTTTCGAATTGGCAAAGTATGGAAATTAATCTGTACCCCCTGGGATACTATGTTTAATACCCACTTGTCCTGGGTAATTAACTGCCAATTTTGAGCATGAAGTGCTAATTTTCCCCCCAAGGGGGCTGCCAAAAGATAAGTGCTTGGTGAAGGTAGAGGGAAGTCATTGAGACTGCTTAGTGTAGGGTTGTGCTTTGTTTCATCCAGATTTGGAGGTGGAGGCATCCCATTGCTTTGACCTGTAAGAACCCTGTGATTGGTATCTACAGCCTTTTGAGTGCCTGGATTTGACTTGAGAGGCTCTGTTGGACACAGGAAAAGACCAATTTTTACTAGGCCAGTGTCTACTGAACCTGGGTGGCTGCACTTGTAAGAAATATTTTACAGTTAGCTTTGTCTTCCATTTTCTTTAAAACCTCTTCTGCCTTATTACCAAGCAGAGTATCATGCTGCAAAGGGGCATCCAACAATTTAGCTTTAACATGATCAGGCAGATTTTGCTCCTTGAGCCATGCATGCCTTCTAATCACAGATCCAGTAACTGCGGCCCTGCAAGAGGCCTCCAAGGAATCAAAACCACATTGCAAAGTATGTTTTCCATCCAACCTGTGCTGCTGAATGCAATAATTCCTGTAATTCTTTATTTTCCACACAATCCGAAATCAACATCATTTTCTGTTTCAATAAGCCCATAACATGCTGCTGATATTTAAGCATATGAAAATGGAAGTTTAAGTCCCTAATTGCCAAGGATACAGATGTATAAACCTTGTTTTCCCATCTATCCAGCGCCCTGGAATCTCTATCAGAGGGGGAAGGATTTTTAGCTGTAGAGGCCTTTACACTTTTGGGACCCTATGAGATAGTCTCTGGATCAGCAGCAGGATTTTTGTAAAGAAATTTGTGGGAGTCAGGAACCCTGTAATATCTGTCTGGCTTACTAGGAGCCGGCGGTAGGGAATCAGGAGCCATGCTTGATTCCGAAAACACATCATCAACAATGTCTAATACAGGAGGTATTTCCACAGGCCTATGCTGAGGAAGAAGGAGGAAATCCGTAAGCCTATTTTTTGATTCAGAGAAATCCTGACTCTCCCAATGAAAATGTTCCCTTAAAGTATGCAAGGTTTCTACAAAAGAATAATCCTCAGGAGGAGATGCAGATGGGATGGATTCTTCTGCATCAGAATCCTCATAGGGTGGAATAGAAAATTCCTGATCAGAAGAAATAGAAACCTGATCTGAATATTCATAATCAGCGTCTTGCCTAGGCCTCTTAGCAGGGGGGGGGGGGGGGGGGTTGGGAACCCCTGATCAAGGTAATTAAGTCCTCAGCTATTTTGATAATCTGTTTTTTAGGCATAGGCACCTGAGCACGTGGCTCATGCGTCATTTTTTTAGACATGGAAGATGTTTTTGATCTTGTTTTTGAAGCTGGCATCGGCATTATATAAAAATGCTGAGGCCTGAAAACACCCTCAGAAGCCGGTGCCTGCTCAGCGGCTCTGGACCCATCCAAGGGAGAGACATCCATGGCTTCAATACTCAGAATCTCGCTGCATACCGGACTCCGCATGGCTCTCGGTAGAGGCCTGTGACTCAAAAGTAGCGGGTATCAGGGGCTGTGAAAGCGCCTCACTGAGTACCAGCGAACCGACGACTGGCTTAGGAGAAGTTTCGCCATCGGTTTTGGACCTTGACGGTCTGTCTCTGTCTTTTTCTTTGCGCTTTTTGTGAACTCCGGTAGTCGGACTGCTAACCGACGACATTTCAGGGTAATTAAATCTGGATCCAAAATATTTAGAAGCAAAAACATTCCGACGCTTAATAGTGCATTGGTTAAATCTAGCACAAAACCGACAGCAAGGCACATTATGATCTGGGCCTAGGCAAGGAATACAGTACAAATGAAAATCCTTATGAGGTATTTGCTTCCCACAAGTACTGCAATTATTAACTTTTACTGACATTGGTAAGGAGCAAGAAAAAGTTTCCCCAACGGGGTACTTAGCTTTAGTTGAAGACTTCGGTTCTGAAACTGGAATGCGAAAATTTCAGGAGTCGGCCGACTGGCACTTGCGAACTGCTTCTGCTTCAGGCACCACACGGCAAGAAAGACTGTGTAAAATGGCATCGGCTGCATGTTTTATACCCCTGACGACATGACGTTATGGAAGAGGAGACAGCAACCGACACAGGACCCAAGACTTTGTTATTCAGGCCGACTGAGTGCACCCTGCCAGCAGATTACCCAAATGTAATGACTGCAACAGTGAAACACGAACAGCATCTATACCAGAAGAATGAAGTGCCCCTGAAATCACAGACACTCAGGTTAAAACAGCCCTCTCCAAAGCCAAAAACACAGCATCAATGGGACCAGATGGTGTCCCAGGCTACATCCTACACGAGCTCAAAGATGAACTAACCCCTCACCTAAACACACTGTTTAAACTCAGCCTCTCCACAGGCTCCGTGCCCGCAGAGTGGCGCACAACAGTTATTCCTCTCCACAAAGGTGGAGCCACAATGGACCCCGGGAACTATCGCCCTATAAGCCTGACTAGCTTGGTCTGCAAAGCTATGCAGCGCATCATCATGGATCTCATTAACAGAGACATTGGAAACCTCCAAACACTGGACCTTACCCAGTTCGGCTTCGTTAAGGGCAGATCATGTCTACTAAACCTGGTGGACTTCTTTGAGACAGTTACCAAGGCTATAGACGAGGGAAAGGTGGTCCACACAGCCTACCCAGACCTTACAAAGGCCTTCGACACCATTCCCCACTCGGGTATTATAGACAAGCTCACCAGCCTGAACATAAACCCCTACGTCACGAGATGGGTTGCCAACTGGCTCACGGACAGAACCCACATGGTAATAGCTGCAGGAGCTAGGTCTGACTCTAAACCGGTTACAAGTGGCGGTCCCCAGGGCTCAGTCCTAGGACCCCTCCTGTTCGGCATATACTTCTTAGAGGTACAGGCAAGCACAGGAGGACTATGGCTGACCAAGTTTGCAGACGACTGTAAACTAGAGGCTATAATTGACTCTCCGGCTGACACAGACATCCTCCAAAAGGGTTTCACTGAGGCAGATACCTGGTGTCAAAACCATGGCCTCAAGCTAAATGCCAAAAAGTGCATAGTCATCCCCTTTGGAAAAAACAAAGTACCCACAAACTACCACATAGGTGGTAGCCCCCTAAATACGGAAGACGTAATAAGGGATCTGGGGATCCAAGTAGATAGTAACCTCTCCTTTGATAATCACATTGCCAAAGTGGTTAGAAAATCTTTCTATATGGCCCACCTAATCACAAAAGGGTTTGCGCATCCAGATCTAAAGAGGTCATTGGGCCCCTCTATGCATCACTCATCAGACCCATCATAGAGTACAATGCCCCATTTGGGATGTACCTTACAAGATACCTGCAACAACTGGAAAGACCACAGAAGTACCTCACCAAGAAGATCATTGGCCTCAAGCAAATGCCCTATGCAGCTCGAATGAAGAAACTCCAGCTGTACTCAGTTGCATACCACCTATTCAGAGGTGATACTTGCCTGACATACAAGGCCATGTCCAACCCAGAATTGATGGACATGCTCCACCTAAAAAAAACCATATCTCCTCGAGCCACACGCTCCAGGGATCTAAACCTCACAACAACAAACAGGACGTGCTGGAGGGATAGATTCCTGTCCCAGAGACTTCCCATGCTCTGGAACAAGATTCCAATCTACATTAGGCAGAGCTCCTCACTAACCCTCTATAAGAGAAACCTTGACGAGTGGATGGGAAACCGAAAGTTTACCCCAGGGATCACTTCAATGGCTCTGCTGGACAGAGGCACAGGGAACTAATCTAAGGGGGCGGCAAAAGCCAACACATTCTGGCTAGGCTTATAAATGCCTTCAGGCAGATAGCCTAGTACCTACCTATGCGGTGAGTAATTTGTTGGGGAACAGTGGTAAGCTAGTTAGAGTTAGAGCTGGAGTTAACTTCAGCAACAGTTCTGACATTTAAATTACACTTAAGTCCTCGGCTGCTGCCAGATGCTCGTTTAAATGGTCTTGCAGCAAATATTTAATCGGATCCTGCAAATAACCGATAGGTGTGCAGACTCATTTTTCTATCAGGATTCCATAAATTCAAGAATGTCAGGGGAGTACGAGCACATAAAAGTGTCAAAAGACTGACTTAAAGGGTTTTCGGACTTTCATGCTGATTTTGGTATAGCATCAGTAGAAAACATCTTAATACTGAATCTGCAATAAGAATAAGCCACTTGAGGTACGTGGGGCAGCAAAATAGGTTTAATTTTGCAAAAAAAAAAAAAAAAAAAAAAAAAAAGGCAATGGAAGGTAATCGTTGATGCATTATGATTGTGGTTAGTTGGGCCATTTGGGTTTCAGATAATGTACGTTTGCAAATAGGGAGGTGCTGCAGAAAATCAGGAAATGTACAACACAGGTATAGAAGGACCAGATCAAGTTGAGATCAGTGTGTGTGTCTGTGTGTGTGGAGGATAGCTCCTAAATTATATGGAAGTCAAATGTTTCAAAAGAAGAAAAAAAGAATGATAGACCAGTAGCAATTAAGATTCCAAAATGAATCAGTTAAAGTGTAAAGGAACGGTGTCATAGAATGACTTATTTCTAAATTGTATCAGCTAAGGTGCAACAGAATACAATGGAGGACAGTGAAGATAATTTACAGTGAGGGTTAACACAACAATGAGGACAACAATTAAGGTTAAGGAAATGCAATATGTTAAGGAGTGGTGTGCTGTACCTTAGTTCTCAGTTAGGGTACACCAGCTAAAGCCAAAACAAAAAAAGAATGGTGTGGTGGTCTAAGACAGAGTAGAACATGCAGCCTTTGTCTCTCACGCAAGGTAATAGTGGAAAAAGGTACTAATGATTAAAATTCCTTAGCTCCCATCAAAGGCTACAGAGCTGGTAAGATGGGTTCAATCCCATTGTGCCAGTTGATATAAACTCAGGGCAAAGAAAAGAATATGATGCGTGAAGAAATGTATCCTAATAACAAAGAGCAGGAAAGTCGAGAGAATGCTGATGCAACACCCACCAGACTATGAAATCAGGAATGCAGAAGATAGAAAACAGCAACAGAATTGTACAGGAGATTACTAAAAGTGCTGCTGACCATCAAACTACCATCAGACTACAAAATTACTACTAAATGTCAGAAAGCAGTGAAGAGAAAGGAGAGGAAACCATTAAAGTACTTGACTCAATTAAATGTTTTATTAAGAATGAGGTAAAAAGAGTGAGTGGAAAGCACTTGACAAACGTATCTTAATTAAGTGTAGAGAGTTAAACAGCTATAGCATGAAGAGGGGGCACAGGACAGATTGTATAGTGTTATAAGTAGTCAATGTCTTTAGGGCACTTTAGAAGGAAATTAGTGAAGAAAGATGAGGAAGAGGAATGGAAAGTTAGAATTAAAAACTACCAGTGTGTATGAAATGACTAAACTGAAACAAAGTGTTAAATGCTTGCATATTCTTTCTTATTCACAAATATTTGCTTAACCAAACACGCGAATGTGTGCAACTTGCATTTGTGCTGAAAGCGCTGGCTTACTTGATTAACAAAACTAAACAGAGAAAAATAAATATGTCCTTCTACTTTAGAGCACAGCAGTGTTCCTAATCATCCTATTTTCAGGAACACTATAAAAACAAATGGCTGGTACACGTTTATGCTTGGAATTGTACACTAACCATCTAGAAGTTCCAACATTCTAATAATCTGCTGGATTTATGTCCAGTACAATTCGTTGTGATAATAGACTATGTAACAAGTTTCATCTCACTTGCAGCAATAGTAGCTCATCAGGGGATAGATATTCATATGGATAGCCACATTTAAATTGTCATATCTGCAATGAAACACTGTATGGTACAGGTAAACTGCTGATACAGATCTACAGTCAATGCAAGATGCAAAGGATAAAAATCTGTCTTAAAACAGTAGGAATCTTGGAAACCTGGAAGACACAACTGTCTACAAAATGCAACACATAATGCACCAAATCTGTTTTTAGATCTGATGAAGCATTGTTCATAACGCGAAAGTTC